>NW_028288676.1:940000-1140000 GCF_059628265.1 Tinamus guttatus
AACAAAAAAGTGCAATTAAAGTTGATGAAATTTATATGATTGTTTACCTGAATATGCATGACTAACTCATTGTTTTCTAGTGTTTATTTTTCCTTTTATCTTTAAAATACATGCGTACACACACACTCACATACATGCTTATACACACAATCTCACACACATATATACAAATATGTAAATATACGTACAAAAACTTAATGTGTTCTAGCTCTTTGGGCATACCTGAATCTCATGGCTTAGGCACTACAAGAGGATGACTCAGACAGGACAAGCATTAATGAGACACATGAACTTATGGAGAGTCCTTTTTTGTTAATATAGAAATATAAGTAGATAAATAATCAGTGTTTATTATTATTATTATTATTATTAACCTGCACATTTAGTGACAGGCAGAAGTGTAAATGTGCTACTGATACATCTCTAGTTATTACTAGTTTTGCAATTCAAATACTAAAGAGCCTCAAGTACCATTGATTATTCATGGGATTTGGGGGTTGGTCTGGCTACAAAACTGCTCATTAGTCCCTTGACTGCCCCTGGGCATCCAGCATGCATCAAGCACAGCAACATGGCCATGGAAGTGGAATATATCCAGGAATGGCTAGGGAAGTGGCCCCCACTACAGCCTCCAGTGACTGCTGCTGTCCCAGTACCACAGGATCTTGCACTACGGTGCTTTCTAAGAGCAGAGTGCCCAAGGGATTGTCAGCCACTGTTGAGTAGCATATTGGGCAACTACAAAACTCCAGGCATCTTTGTAAGAAAAGGTGGGAAAACAGGCTAATTTTTGCTTATCTGTTCTCACATCTTTGTCTTCTATACTAAACAAGCACTTGTCTGACCAAGCCTACTCATGTACGGGCAGGAGGGTATGAAGGAATGTGATACAGGGACAGGGCTGGGGCTGCTCCATACTCCTCCTTGTGTTGCCTTCCACCTATGATGCATGTTTCCTTGCAGATGTTTCACAAAACTCCAGGATGTACCAAGCCTGTGCCTGGGGAAGGGCCATCTTCCCCAAAAAGGGCTTTTTGTTCAGTCATTGAAGCTACTGAGTAACAATGAGGAGAAAATGTAGCTTGACTTTATGTCATTCAAGTGTCCTGACTAGTGTAGTGACTAGTGTAGTGTAGTGACTAGTGTTACATTCATAGCCCACGCAAGCTACTTTCACACATTTTATTACCATAATTAACTTTGCTCATTGCTGTTTCTAAGAAAGACAATACCAACTTAATACAACACAACTTTGAAGATAAGCCCTCTTACCTGGCTTGTTGGCAAATTGGCTAAAACTTAAATAAATAGCTCTGAAACTCAAAGCTAGCAACTTCAGTCAATTAATGTCCAAATCAGCTAACCAGCACAGTTCGTGAAAACTGTGTAATTGTCATTGTCTGCCCCCAAATATGATCCCACTGCATTTTTTGGTGTGTATCTTTATGCAATTATATACTACACATTTTTTTCTCTACCGAGTGTATAAATTTATATATATAAATATGTATCTGTCTATATAATAGAGAGAAGAATCATAAGAAGCTGAGTCAGTTCAGACCTATTCTATTCAATACCCTAATTTCATATATCAACATTTACGTTTTTCTATAGGTGGGGTACTCAAATTGCTTAATCAGCTGCTCATATGGTACTACTCTTGCAGCTTGTTGACAAGTAAAGCTGCTAGTGAATTTTCTTTGAGATCTATCTGTATATCATCACAGAAGCTCACAAGCTGAAGATTTGTTTTAAATGACTTTGCATCCTCAGTGAAATATTTCACTTTTTCTGAGTCTTGCTTAGTTCCTGTAGTTCTTGATGCACATGTAGGTGTTCCCAGTCTCTGCTCAGCTCATCAGTGTTGGGCCCTACCCTTTATACCAATAAGAGGAAGAAAACAATGACTATGGTCATTTTTATAAAATTATTATTCTTGAATCTTCAGTCAAGTTCCATAAGATTATCTGCTCTTACCCAGCCTGTGAGGCAAGTTTTGATTCTTTAGTGAGTTTTGCAAATATATAATTTCTTTAGCAAGCTTAGTAGTGTTTGCAAATTTTTGCAAAGTGAGACTGCCTTGCTTCCACAAGACTTGCCATCTTCCTTCCTTGTTATGAAAATGTACATAAAGTTTCCACCTTGTGTCCTTGGCACATCGGCAGTGGTATTGCAGTTTCAAATGTTAATTCATTGCTCACTCATCAAAACTGTAAGAAAGGCAACCCAACAAAACAAACCTCTTGCTAAGTCTTTTTCTACATAGTGTCCCCCAAAGATGCAATTCCTAACTTTAGAAAGACTGTGATATTGCTGTCAGGAAATTGTAATTATAGCATTTTGTTGTCTGGTCATTTAGTGGCTGTTTATAAAAATGTAATTGGAAGACAAGCTGGGAAAAAAAAAGTATACGTTTTACTATGAAAGTAAGAAAAGGTGAGTAAAATATCTTTGCCATAGGAAAAAAAATATCGACCATAAGGTTCTGGTGAGGCAATAAGGATTAATTTCAAACTCAGTAGAACTCTCCTCATGAAACTGGACTTGGAAAATGCCTTATAATCAACCTTGAAAATACTTAAGTACTATAATAAGATGGCATTATTGGAGAAAAAGGTAACAAATGAAGCAGGGCTGCTTTGCCCAATTGGGGTGCAATTCTTCTGGGTGCTAAGCTGGCTCTTGTCATCTAGCCCATTGTTTGCGTATAATGGACCTACTCAGGTGTCTAATGTTATGCCTGTGTTTAAGTGCCATGACAGAGCACAGCCAGCATGCAGAACATCTAAAGCAATGGAGCTGTGGGACAGCACTCCCTGGGTGTGCCTGACCTTTAAGTGACAATCAGCATTGTAGCAGAAAGAGTAAAATACAGACAATTCAAACAAAGAGAGAAACATATATATGTGCAGGAAAGCTGTTCCAAATAAATATTCATGAGACTCAAGTCATAGCATCATAGAATCACAGAATGGTTGAGGCTGGAAGGGACCTCTAGAGCTCATCCTAGTCCAACCCCCCTGCACACGCAGGGTCACCTAGAACACGCAGGGTCACAGCGTATTTCCAATATTGTTCTCCAAAAGTCAAATAAATCTCATATTAACTGAGATCGAGATTTAGATTCATGTAATTCAAGTAAATAATTGGAAGAAAAACTAGAAAACCAATAGCATTTGCAGCTATTTTTCAAAACTTAAGACTTTTCTGAGACTTTCTGAAGAATATGGCAGTTGGGAAGTGGCAGGTGAATAATGCTGAAATTGAAACCTTTGATAAGAATCTCAAAAATCTAACAAAAAGTATCTCCTATGAGGCAAAGAAAGAGGTCTTTTCTAACAAATAAGCTGATTTAAGGAAGTGCATCTGCATTATTTTTAGATAGATTTTAAATAGACTTTTTAGAATAGACTTTAAATAGATTTTTTTAGATAGATTTTTCTCATCATTCTCAATGTATAAGTTTCAAGTACAGTTTTACTGAGTGTAGCCAGCTCAAATCTAAAATTCAGGTAAGAGCCAACATACAGTGGGAATATACTGAATGTCTCTCATAAATGAAAAATCATTCAGAACATTAGGAGTTGCATTGTTCGGACCACTAGGGCTTGCACAGTGTGGCAGAAGATTCATGAGCCAAATGGCTGAATCAGCAGTGTTGGTTGTTTCTGCATCATGCCAGTACTCCAACTGCTTCATCTCGTGAGTGCTGAATTGCCACAGGTCTGTTTGAAACAGAAGAATCAATCAGAGGAGTTTTAAAATCCCCGAATAATGGGCTCATAGAGCATTTAACTGTCTAGCCTCTTTTTGACCTGATAGTTGCCACTGTGTAACATAACATTCCAGAAATTTGCTTTGACATATCTCTAGAAATTTGGTTTTAGGAGTGTTCACTCTCTGACAGTATTTTTTCTTTTTTTTTTTTTAATTATTATTATGTCTCTAAAAAACTGAATTGCAGCAGCTGTTAGACTTTTACTCATCCTGTTATATGAAGAACTTAAATACCTCAGGAAGTTGTGATCAAATGTGCTGGTGAATGCACTATCTCTGCAAATGGATGAGAATGTATGTGGAGAAGTCTGCTGGGTAGTGGTAGGAGGAGACCTGGCTGGTCTGTCTGTGAGTAGACTGCTGTGCTAACATGGACCTTTGCAGAGACAGTTTGGAAGGGCCTTGATGGAAAGATAGAACTATGCCTGTTCCAGACAGTGTGACCAATATGGTATGGATGGCTCTGTTCCAATGAACCTTGCGTCACTTTTCAGCTTTGCTCTTCCACCTTGATGCTTTGATTGCCTCAGAATATCTTCAAAAGAATTTCTATTTTAGGTGAGTTCAAGAGTCTCATTTTGGATGTGAAGTCACGCCTATGGGATAGGCTGGAAGTGTGTAACAGAAATACATTCTTCCATTTTTCACCCTCTCAAATGCTTAGGAAGATTTTGCTGTAACAAATGCCTGGTCTCATCACAGTGCGATGCAACTTTTGCTCATTAAGCAGTGTTTAGCAGAGCTGTGAATTTGTAAGAGCAGATTTTGTACAGTGCATATGGCATATGGTTATGATTCTTCAGACATCATATGTAGACACCTACAGACTGCTGCATATGCCATATTGGTGAAATCGCCTGCTGAGAAAGTTGCCTTTTTTGAGATTCAAGGTGGAGAAGTATTCCACTTGTTTATTTCTGTTATTTGTCTCAAACTGTTGAAGGAGATAAAACACTGAGACCAGATGTTTTGGAGGAAAAATACATGTGCTGGGTAACCGCTTCCTGTTTTCCTGTTTGGAAGCACACAGTTCACAAGGCAGAAAACTTCACTTGCTTCAGTAAAGCTGTGTAGTAACAAAAAAACAGATGTGAATAGTCAAACCAAGGAAATTATGATTTTTCCTGTGTGTTGCTGTCCGCCAAGACATACTTAGAGAGTAGCTTAATTTTGAGAAGAACAGAAACTTTAAGGGTGCTCAGAGCTAATTTTTGAAGCACTTTTAGCAAAATATAAACAGTATTACTGCAGTCATTTGTAATATGTAGTGTCACATCATGTTCCTACCATTTTTATTCTGATTTGCTTAAGTTGAGATGTCAGTCCTTTGCGCTGGAAATACCAATATTCATTTTTTTTTCAAGTCCTGGCCAATACTTAGAAAGTAAATACAAAAATGGTTTCTGCTAAATTTATTTTAAACTGTTATAGTCCTGGACAACAAATATAGGTACGCTATCAAAGGGCTGCAACAAGAAACTTTTCTCTCCACTGCAAAGAGACTGAGCTCCTTGGCAAGCTTGAGCTGCCGCAGGCATTAATTTATCTGACCCATAATAGGTCCAGGGAGCCTGTGCTACCTGCCTATTTCCAGGAGCAGGATTTGCTGGTAATGTCTAATTTTATGCTGCCCCTTTTGGCAGAGGGGATTGTATGAGAGGTTAGGTGTGGCCCTGAAGATACATTATGGACATCTTTTCCTCATATAAACAATAATCTATAACTGCATTAAATTCAAGATTAATTTATGCTGGAGAAGTCAGTGAATGGGTAGGAAATTGTAGTTCTCCCCTCAGAGCACTGGGAATGTGAACACAGAAAGTAAAGCAATAGCCTGTTGTTTTGTTTAAATATAAATAGCAGAAACAAGTGCTATTACTATACTGAACTTGCTGGTGTAGTGTGAAGCCAGTGGCATTCTCAACCGTACGAGAACAGGCGATGAGAAGGAGGAGAGCTGAGGGATAAAGGTGTAACAGAGCAGGGCTATCATAACCCATGAGTGTTGCCGTGGTCTGAAACTGCTATGAAATGCACTGAGATTGTGTACTGAGGTTATGTAGAAAAAGCAGGTTTTATACATAGCATGGCTCACCTGGTAACGGTATCTCCTCATAGGAAAAGTGATTTGTGTTCAATATCTGATGCTGAAGCTAAGGACCAAACAACAATACGACCACATTGGAGGGCAGTTTCACTCTGGTGCATGAAATTCCATCCTTCAGAGAGGTCTTGAGTGGCCCTTTCATTTCCAGCCATGCCCCAGACCAAGGGTGATGACAAAGCCCTGCTGTCCCCGGAGATGCCATGTGCCCATGAACTGTCATACGAGGCCACCTGCTGCATTTCTGAGCCAGCTCGTTTCTACACAGTACTCAGCAGAGCAGAGAAGATTAACTTTCTGAAAATGAAAAGGACAGATAGAAGAAGAAGTGCTGCTTATCAAATATGCACATTTCAGATGGAACTTCACACTTGGTAGAAAGATGTTAGATTGCTGTTAGCTCTCTGGAGCGCTCCTGACAATGTGTTATCAGGTCATGTTTGCATGACAGTGGCAGCCCATGCAGGAAACATTAAGTCATATGACTGCTAAGACGGAATCAATCAAGTGAGCAGTACAGCTCCTGAAAACTAATTTCACCTTCATAAGGTCTGGTTATCTGTGTGGCAGACATGAGGTTTGTCAGCCCCATTTCAGCCTGACCAGGTTCAGCACTGCATCAAGAATTTTAATGAACCGATACTGTAATATGTATGAAAGATGACACTGAGATGAATTCATGAAAAGCCAAATTCCCATGAAATATGAACAATTACCGAAGGCTTCCTCCCCCACTTAGCTCACATAAAATGCCCATTTAAAAGGTCTTTGTCTTGTTAATCATTTACAAGTTTGTATATGGATTTTCACCATCCTTAAGCAATATCAGAGCTGCAAAGGAGGGCCTGACACCAGGCGATCAGTGTTTTTGTGGCGCCAAGGTAACAAGAGCATGTTAAATTCAAAGTATTAATTTTCTCAGGACCCTTCATAATGTCATAAGATTATTAGCTCATGGTCACGTATCTTCAGAAAACAAAATCTCCTTTGTTTTGGGGAGGATTGACAATCCCTGCTGCGAACTGTGGAGACATTTTGGTGACTATTGTAGTCTTCCTGGCTGGGGAATAACTGGAAACAGACATTCTGTGGTATTTGCTTTCAGCTAAAGTTTTATTGCATTTTTTTTTCCTCCCTCTCTCTAAACAGAGAAGGTATATTGAGACAAAAAGCTGTCTTTAAGTCAGGGATAAAATTCATAACTGTTAACTCTTCAGTTAATTTTGTGCACTCTGTTACCAAAACACATCATCCGGATGCTACTGTGTACTTCTGTGTTTCCTGAGGACTATGTTAATCCCAAATGTGGTATGGGAGAAATAGCCTCAATTCATGCAATAGGCAATCGGAAGAAGACTGCAATAGCTCCAGTGTCTGGATGTTTGCTTCTGGCAATTTAATTGCAGCTTTCTATATCCTTGGGCTCATTTGCTCAAAGATTGCTGTAATGTCTTCATCTGCAGTAACACTTGTTAAATAGAATATAGTACAACGTGTCTCTGCACGTTTTAGGATACTCAGCTTCATTTCAGTACCTGTGCTGCAGTATGACCATTGTCTTTCCCTGGCCTCTTGTGAGTGTGGTAGGCAGTAATGTATTTGTTCTTCCTGCATATCTCCTCTATGATTGCAAGGGTTTTTAAGGTCCTTCAGTTTCTTTTGGGCAGTCTGTTGCTAAGAAGGACATACCAAAACTACTGTGGGGAGTAGTGGCTTAAACTCAGGAGGTTTGAATATAGAAAGATGACCTGATATTTTTATATTTATTTAAAATAGATTAGCATTTTCTTTAATGCTTATTTGTGAAATAAGCATTAAATAAGCATTTTTTTTCCCTGATTCATGTCTAAGTTTGAATTACCAGTTTTGTTCACATGTAGCTGTCAAATTGTGCACAGACACTGGAAAAATCCAATGTTCAAGAGTGGAACTCTTCTTTAAACATGTTCTTAATGTTCCTTCATGCTATACTACGCTTTCTATTTTATCAATAGAACCAACATGTTCATTTCATAGAATCACAGAATCATAGAATGCTTAAGGTTGGAAGGGACCTCTAGAGGTAATCTAGTCCAACCCCACTGCACACGCAGGGTCACCTAGAGCACGTGGCACAGGACTGCGTCCAAGCGGGTTTGGAAGATCTCCAGAGAAGGAGACTCCACAACCTCTCTGGGCAGTCTGTTCCAGGGCTCTGTCACCCTCACTGTTAAAAAGTTTTTCCTTAAATTCCTATGGAACTTTTGATGCTTCAGTTTGTGGCTGTTTCCTCTAGTTCTATCAGTGGCCACCAGTGAAAACAGGCCAGCACCATCCTCCTCACTGCCTCCCTTGGGGTACTTATATACACTGATCAGGATAATCATTTAATCATTTCCAATGATTAAAGAAATTTGTGAGTTGAATATTGTTAGGACAGTCCTTTTACACTGTAAAAATGTGTTTGAAACCTTGACTCTAGCACCATATTTCTGAGATATAATTGAAAAAGGAAGTCCTTGTAAAACAAGGCACTATTTCAAACTATACGTATCTTATCTTTTATATTGAAGTGAGTGACAACTTAATTATCCTTTTTACCTTAACATATATGATTCTAATAGCAAAAAGCATATTCTTGAACAAAAGCTTAAATAGATGTGTGTGAACCTGAGTATGCAGGAAGGCACCATGCCTTTCAATTTCGAACATTCTTTTGTAGTGCTTCAGAGCTTATTCTCTAAATCTACTTCTCTAAATTGCCATATGTCTGTACTAAGAGATTTAGCAATAAAAATAAACATAGATAGTAGTTTAATGATATGCTGTCTTGAGAGGTGAGTGATGTTCAGAAAGTCCCCCTCTAGCTGTTCTTTTCTATGTGTTTATGGGTGTGCTGGCCTAAAAGCCATTAAGACTATGTTACAAAATGGCCCAGGTTAAAAAGAGAAACAAGAAAGCAAAATGAAATGATGGAACAGGGGACAAGGTTATGCTGTTTTTTTTGGTGAGTATTTGTGTGCCACACAAGTGAGGGAGAATCAGGCTACCATGCAGCAGTAGGAGAAGGTGATGACATCATGGACACGCAGGACACCATGAGGACACGAGTGTCTGTCAAAATCCTGGAATTACAGCTCAAAGTCTACTAGTTAGTGGCTCTATAGTTAAGGCAGAGGAATCAATTCATTAACTCCAAAACACAACAAAGCAAAGCAAAGTAAAACAAAACAAAACCAGAACAGAACAGAACAAAACAGAAGTGTATAAAGCACCCTGATTATGTGTGATGCCTTTAAAAGCTATGTTGTTGTTAAGGTTTACTCCCAAAACAAAAATGCAATCAATAGTTTTTCTTTTCGTTTTTTACTTACTTTTTTTTTTTTTTCTTTTTGTGCTTAATCACATATGATTCAAAACACCAGGCTTATTGTGGACTTTTATCCATCAAGAGGTGCACTGAATCAGCATGACCTTACTGGATCTCTAGGGAAAGATTGCATAAAATACATTATTATTAACTTTTCCTTAACATGCCAAATACATATTTTCATTTCAATAACAACCATCAGTAGGAAATGTAAAGATTATTGCTCTTTTTATTCGGGCTTTTTGGCTTTACTTTCTTTTAAAGACTTTTATGTAGTATTACAGCATAAAATCTGTGAATTATCTTTGGTGCCAAAATAATCCCAGAAGAACATAGAATCATAGAATCATAGAATGCTTAGGGTTGGAAGGGACCTCTAGAGGTAATCTAGTCCAACCCCCCTGCTCCAGCAGGGTCACCTAGAGCACGTGGCACAGGACTGCGTCCAAGCAGGTTTTGAAGATCTCCAGAGAAGGAGACTCCACAACCTCTCTGGGCAGCCTGTTCCGGGCTCTGTCACCCTCACTGTCACTCCTTAAGTTCCTGCGGAATTTTTGGTGTTTCAGTTTCCGGCCATTTCCTCTAGTTCTGTCAGTGGCCACCACTGAAAAGAGACCAGCAACATCCTCTGCACTCCCTCCCTTGAGGTACTTATATACACTGATTAGATCCCCTCTCAGCCTTCTCTTCTCCAGGCTGAACAGGCCCAGCTTCCTCAGCCTCTCCTCATAGGGCAGATGTTCCAGGCCCCTGATCATCCTTGCAGCCCTGCGCTGGATTCTCTCCAGCAGCTCCACATCCCTCTTATACTGTGGAGCCCAGAACCAGACACAATACTCCAGATGTGGCTTCACTAGGGCTGAGTAGAGGGGCAGGATCACCTCCCTCGACCTGCTGGAGATGCTCTTCTTAATGCACCCCAGGATCCCATTGGCCTTCTTGGCCACGAGGGCACACTGCTGCCTCATGGTCAACTTATCATCCACCATGACACCCAGGTCCCTCTCTGCAGAGCTGCTCTCCAGAAGGTCAGTCCCCAGTCTATACTGGTGTCTGGGGTTATTCCTCCCCAGGTGCAGGACCTTGCACTTGGCCTTGTTGAATTGCATGAGGTTTTTCACCGCCCAGTTGTCTCCTGCAGATCCCACTGTGGTGGCCACGCAAATTTAGGGATGATAGTAATGTCAGACCCTGTATCAAGCATCATGGCCATATCGGTAAGACGAGTGCCGTCCGGTTCTTCCATGCTCACAATTTTTGTCGGCCGCTGAGCAGTTATTTTTTCGCAAAAAGCAACCTGAGGGGATCCGGAAGATCCAAAGCCCTTATTTCCCCGTCGGGCCTGTCCAGGATTGGGGATTGCAGCTTGAAAAGGTATTAATTGAGCTATCCTGCTCAATGCCGGAATAGTAATGGGAGGATTGAATATTTTCACCATTATACCAATATTGCCGGAATAATCAGCGTCAATGCACCCTGGCAACACAAAAATACCCATTTTTGAGGCTGATGAACGACCAATTACCAGAGCGGATAGGCCCCTCCCCAGAGGACCAGTGCATGTTGATTCTAAAATATGCACGTCAGAGTCTCTAATCACTGTGGATCTTGCCATGGAGAGATCGACTCCTGCACTTCCGCGGGTTGCGGCAGAGAGTTCACAGAGGCAGCCATCGTCTGGGGATACGTGTTTGCTGCGTCCCTCACAACGCGGCGGCTCCCGTTTCCCTGTATCGGCGTGCCGTTCTTGCGAAACCGTGATCGACACTCCGCTGCCTTGTGCCTGAACCTCTGGCATCTTGCACAGGTCCCATTGAATCCTCTCGGGCCCATACCTTCCATCCTGAACCTGTTAGGACACTTCCCTTTCATGTGTCCTAATTGACCACATAGGAAACATGTTCCATGAAATCTCTTGTCTCCCTTTCTAGACATTCTTTCTCCTTTAATTGCTGCGGCCAAAGCCACACCATGTATTTTGCCTTCTGTTCTTCCTCCATCATTGGTGCTCGGGCACAGGTCTCTATCATCTGGACAATTGAAGCTCCTGGTGGCAAAGTAGCTAATAGTTGCTTACAAGTTTGGTTTGCGTTTTAAACTGCTAAATCTTTGGCCAATATTGCTTTCATTTCCGAAGGCACATTAGGTGCCATATCCAGGGCCTCCTTTAGCCGATCAACAAAGTTGAAAAAGGACTCATTCGGCTTTTGTATTATTTTGGTGTATGGCAACTGTGGTGTTCCTATTTGTGGTAGTGCAAGAAAAGTGGCTAGCGCTGCATTTTTTGATTGTTGTAGTATCCTAGGGTGGAGCGCTGCCTGGGCCTCGGTTGCCCGGTAACGCCCATTCCCCATCAATTGATCAAGGGTGGCAACCCTTAATGGATCATCCATACTGCGATTTAAATTCTCCAGTTGTTTTTCTTCTAATCTTTCCTGCCATTTTGCTAACCAAAGCATATAAGCGGTAGAGGAAAGCAGAAGCTCCATTATCGCTCTGCTATCTGCAGGCACCATATGGGAATACTTAAATAGAGCAGAGACTTGATTTCTCACCAACTTATTATCGTGCCCATATTGCATTATTGTTTTTTCTAAGCCTTGAACCAGTTTCCAATCGAGAGGTTCCCACCTAGGGCCCTGGGCTCCCATTACTACAGGAGCTGCTAGTGGTGTTAATACAAATTCTCCTTGTAATTGAGCATTCTCTATGAGTCCTTTATACCATGCTCCCACATTAAATGTTGGATCAACAGGTGGCATTCCCTCATCACTACTTCCACCTGTAGCGGCTGGGAGCCCCGGCAACAATCCTTCTTCAGCTGGGTCACTTCCTCCAGCTGCTTTCTTTTGAATCTTAGGAGTATCTTTTCGTGCCTCCCACTGCTCCAATTGTTTATCTACATTTTCCAACCCCTCCACTATAGCCCTATGGGCAGCCTTATATGCTGCCTTCACATCTCTGGCCTTGGACCCGCAGTCTAATCGCTGCATTTGTTCTAATAACTCTGTCATTCTCTCTGCTTGTCCCCGAAGTTCTTGTCGCATTTTTTGAACCATGGCATTATCACCGTCCGATCCATCTGGGATCGGTACTTTAATTGGGTCCACTTCCATTTTGGGCGCTGTGGGGGTTGGTCGCTTTTCCCCCTCCCATTCGGGCGCTGTGGGAAGTGGTCACTTTTCTCATTCGGGTGCTGTGGGGGGTGGTCGCTCCTCCCCCTCCCACGGGGGGAGATACTCATCCACTCCCCCCCATACTTCTCGTTCGGCCAAAGTTACCGGACACGCCTGTTTAGGTGAAGCTCCTTTTTTCTTATTATCTATTTTCTCACACTGACTCAGCTCAATATTGTTAGTACACTCAGAACTTTCAGACCCATTTTCCTCTTCTTCTCCATGGAGCGCTTCCCAGAAAGCGGTAGCGACTAACCGCTCAAACATAGGCCATATGAGACGATATGTTTTTGTGAGGCGCCACGCTTCCTCTGAGCCTAATTGTACACCGTCCCATAGTTCTTTTCCTACTCGCTCCCATGACTCAAACTTATATGCCTGGGAGGCTTCTTCTATGATTTTTCTCTTCTTACAAAATAGCAATAAATCGGTTAACTCAGTTTTTGAGACCTCAATCTTAGTTTTTTGAGCAAGCCTTACGAAGCGTTCAACAGTATCATGTTCCATTGCTGTTGCAGCAACTTCCACTCTAGATGCGGCAATTCCCATTCTGACTCACCAGGTCGTGGTCACAATCCGCTTTTCTCCAGTAAGATCCCTCGCATTCTCGCACGATCACATCGCCCACGATCACGTCGGGGTCACTCGAATGTTGAGTCTCACTCCACGAATCAGAGTGTGCAACTCTTTAATATGAAGGGGGCTTAACTCGTGGTGAGTGCCAAAGCCTTCTCCACAAGCCAGAGTGAACAACACCTCTATGCAAAGTGAAGTCAACTCCACTCTGCTGTTGTCTGCAGCAGAGCTTTATACCGGTGCAGGTGGGCATGCGCTAGGGAGCGGCGTTCTCATTGGCCAGCTACAGATTCCCAGCTGGTTAGTGCTCCTCCAGGTGCTTGGTTGCTAGGCGTCGGTCCAGTTCTCCACAAACTCCAGTTTCTTATATATTCTTACTAAGGCCCCAACAGTGGAGGAAGTGCCGCTTGAAAACTAACCAGCTCTCTTGGGCCCCCCTACCTTCTAGAGCTCTAGCCCATGGGATTCTACCGAGGAGGTCTCTGAAGAGGCTAAAGTTGGCCCTCCTGAAGTCCATGATTGCAAGGCTGCTTACAGCCCTGCCTCCTCCTCGTTGAATCCTGAACTCCACCAACTCATTGTCACTGCAGCCAAGGCTCCCCCCCCACCTTCACATCTCCTACTAAACCCTCCCTATTTGATAACACAAGGTCCAGTAGCCCACCTCTCCTCGTTGGCTCCTCCCCAGCCTGCGTCAAAAAGTTATCATTGACGCTCTGCAGGAACCTCCAGGACTGTTTGTGCCTGGCTGTGTTGTCCTTCCAGTTGATGTCGGGGTAGATGAAGTCCCCCATGAGAACCAGGGCCTGTGACCGTGAGGCAATATCCAGCTGCCTATAGAAGGCCTCATCAACCTCCTCGTCTTGGTCAGGTGGCCTGTAGCAGACACCCACCACAGTGTCTCCCACATTAGCCTGCCCTCTAATCCTTACCCTCAAGCTCTCAACTCACTCATCCTCCGCTCCCAGATTGAGGTCCATGCATTCCAGTTGCTCTCTCACATAAAGAGCAACTCCACCACCTCGCCTTCCCAGCCTGTCCTTCCTAAAGAGCACATAGCCTTCCATGGCAGCGCTCCAGTTGTGCGAGCTATCCCACCATGTCTCCGTGATACCAATAAGATCATGACGCTGGGACCGCACACAGATCTCCAGTTCATCCTGCTTATTCCCCATGCTTTGTGCATTGGTGTACAGGCATTTCAGGGAAGCAGCAGAGGCCACAGGTTTCCCAGGAGGGGTGAAAGAGGACCCTCCGTGATCATTTCCTATCCTCACTTCCCCACTAGCATACTCCCGCTGGACGCCATCTGACCTAGGCTGTGTGGTACTGCTTGCCGTGTCTGTGTGACACTCCCCTTCCCCCTTCTTGCCTAGTTTAAAGCCCTCCTAACCAGGTTGGCCAGCCTTTTGGCAAAGAGACATGTGCCCCTCTTGCTGAGATGGGTCCCATCATTCCCCACTAGCTGGTGGTCATCAAACAGAGTCCCATGGTCATAGAAACCAAAGTCCTGTTGCCAAGCCCAGCGGCGCAGCCAGTTGTTAAGCTGCCATATCCGCCTTCTCGTCCTTGAATCCATTCCCCTTGTTGACAGAATAGAGGAGAACACTACCTGGGCACCCGTACCTTTGATGGCCATAATCGGTATCTATGAGAAATAAAAGGGTTCCTGAAAGTTTTTTTCTTTTTCTTTTTCTGGAAAATACTGTGAAAAGTTAATTGTTAACAGCTAACATTCACGGTGACTTTAGGACTATAGCTGGATTTGAGAATCATTTGCTTTTGTTCTCTAAATTATTACTCCCACTTCTATTTTTTTTTTCTTTTTAACCTCATATACTCATATACTCATCTAAGGTACTCTTATTTTCCATTAAGTAGAAGAGAAACTTGTTATTATTATTTTGAAGAAAAGGACTTTGAACACTATAGTCTATGTCTAAGTCATCACCACTGTAACAGCACTGGATTATATGAAGTCAGATCATGAATAAACTTGGTAGTCTATATACTAGTAAATCATGGACTCATTACAGTATCCCGATTACACACTTCTGGCCTGTCTGTTCTAGATTGCAAAATTGTCTGTTCTGTCTAATTAGTTTTGCAGTATTGGAAACTATTGACGTCCTAGTGACAGGCTTGTTCTCCGAAGAGCAGAATTATAACATCTACAGATACTCATTCAAAATGACATTTAATAAAATGAATGGACAGAAATTCCTCACCTCTTTCTTTAGGATGCAAATGTACCATCGTCTCATGTATGAGCTCCATACAGAAAGTCATGCTGTGTACCCTGACATGTAAATATTAGGGTTAAATTCTCAGGTAATTTCTGATTGCCGCAAAGAATGAACAGTGTTCCATTAATTATTCAGCAATTCAGCAAAAAGAGACCCTTGACACAATTCGGTGAACACTACTCAGAAAACCATTGTATCGAATTATCGAAATCGTTTTGATAAACAAGAACAGTGCAGTTTTGCTTTCAAGGCTTAATTTGTTGTCTTTTCTAAAATGTTTAATCAAGTTGAGCCTGTCCATCTTGTTTGGAGCATGTAAATATTTCTGTTTCCAGAGTGGTTTGTACCTACTTAAAATTTTTTACTTTGTCTGATCACTGTTCATTACCATTGGCCAGTACTAGATGCACCTGTTGTCTTGCTCTGTCTACTTCTCTTTAAGTGAGCATTTGTATTCTAGGAAATAAGACGCTTGTTCTATTTTGCTTATGTTTGTATTTCAAACATAGAGTTTAATTAATTTAATCTTTTCTTATTCTTCATAATTTCCAAAATTGTAAATTTGTGGAACGAAAACGTAATGTGGTTAACTCACAGGGGAATACGAAGTACAAGGCATTTTTTTCCAAAATAATTTATTGTCTGTTTTTCATTAGCTGCTCTTGGCTTCCACCATGAAATATCCTTGCTGATCCAACTGTCTGGCAATCAGACTGTTTTGTGTTTGTATGGGGCCAAATTCACCTCTGGTTTAACTTCATTTTCTTCAAAGGAGTTTCTCCAGGCATGAAGTTGATGCTTTGTGTTTTATGTTTCCAAGGCGCTGCATTTGTTTACCCAATAGGAAAAAAAATTTTCACAAAGGAATAATGTTCATGTTTCCTGTGCTAACCACACAGAATCACAGAATGGTTAAGGTTGGAATAGACATCATCTAGTCCAACCCCCTGCTCCAGCAGGGACACCTAGAGCACATGGCACAGGGTGGCATCCAGGTAGGTTTGGAAGATCTCCAGAGAAGGAGACTCCACAACCTCTCTGGGCAGCCTGTTCCAGGGCTCCATCGCCTTCACAGGAAAGAAGTTCTTCCTCATAATGCAGCTACATTATGTCACTTCCAACAAAAGAGAATACAATGATTTGCAAGCACATAATAAAATAACACTTTTCATTCTATTCTGACTTAAGAATCATATACCATTTTTATGAGATAATGTCTCTAGTTAGAATGAAATAAAGTACAGTGTTTCAAGGCAATAACTCAGTGACTGAGAAGTGACTTTACTGGAAAACAATGGCAGCTAAGGATCTTGTTTTAAGCTCAGTACTTAATAGTAGTTTAATCAGGATTATAACCAGATTGTAAAATTGAAAATCTCTGAAGACTGATTAAATACGCTAAAGTTGCTTAAAGTAAAGCTGTCTGTGAGAAGGTCCCTTATATTGTGTTGCCATCTGAGGATTTGGATTCTCTGAAGACTTGAGACATATGCACCTCAGTGGAAGAGACAAAGGCAATGGAAGAAGTCCTGGAAAGGAAATGACTGCAGTTAGGAGACGATAGAAACAATAGACTCATGTGGTCTGAGGTTGGAAGCATGAAGCAGTTTGGCAGCCTTGGAGGAAAACCAGTATTCTTAGCTTGTTAAGTTGAGGTGAATTGTTTTCTGTTCTAGAAAAAAAAAATGTAAAGGCAGGTAAGAATAAATGGAAGGTTTATGCAATTAATAGTGGCTTAAATGCAGGTTGGGAGAAAAAATGAACTCTTAAAAATGCAGATTGGTGCTGTATTTTGGACCCAGTTACCTATTTGCAATGGTACTGTGATGATAAGTGGAGATTCAGTTTGTTTTGAAATTGGACTTACAACTTCTGCTTTGATCTAAAGAAATGAATTCTTTGGCTTTAAAAGAGAGTTGTCTTTTTTTTTTTCTCAGTATTTTCAGTTTAGTAGTTTAGTTCTCTATCAAATACCATTATTTCATTGACTCTTGAACATTTAAAATGCATGTTTTTCCCATTAGAAACGAAGTGATGAGATAGCAGGCTTTTTTTTTTTTTTTTTTTTTTTTTTTTAAGGGGAAACAGTGCAGAGGAACAAGGCAAAGCAAAAATGCACTATAATGGAGCTGAAATAATATCTGTGTATAACATTAATAGGGGAGGAAAATTAGTTAAATAACCACTTTGACTCTTGTCTAAGACTGAGGAGTGAGAAAAAAAAATCAGAGTTATTTGTAGAATTTGTCCACAGAAAAACAGTTTGTCCTTGGAAAAAGGGTGTTCCCAAGAAGGGAGAAACTGAAACAAAATGATGAAACTGAGTGTCCTACAGTGTACTGCTTCACCTAGGACAATCTCAAAAGAAGGAAGAAACATCAGAGCCACTGAAGGCTCTCTGCAAAAACCTTTTTTATGCATACAGAGAGGTAAGCATAGAATCCTTTTTGCTTTTTATGGCAGGCCTCTAATAAAAGTGTCAAAAGGAGAGAAGTTTTCATTTATGCGGAAGTAGAACAAGAGGTCGAATAATTTTTACACCGTATGTAATCATCTACTTCATTTTGGATGAAGATGAGACCACAGGATTATTTTGCTCTCTTAAGACTCTGGTTCCTTTACTGAGTGAAAGTACAATTTATGAATAGCTGTGAAGGTCCACCTTTCTGTAAGGATTTGAGATGTTGCAATCAGAAATATCACAGTGGGCTCTGCAACTCACCCCATCATACACAAAGAAATATTTTGAGAAGATCCCAGTATCAAGTCCGGCTCTGATTCATTACATTTATAGCTATACTGCACCATGATGTTTTTAACCTCATGGAGTATGGAATATTACATGCGCTTACCCAATATGGTTTACTATATTTTTTGGCTAACAAAATATTAATAATTGTAAACTAATAATTTATGAAAAAAAAGCTTTTTATTCATTCAGAGATCCTCTTAGTGATTTCTTTTCTACTTATTTGCTTTGTTTTCCATACATCTAATACATTTTTCTCTCCTCCCCATCTCTGCTGAGCTCTGTGACATTATGCATTTGCTGGCAGCTCTGCTAACTATGTCCATGCATTCCTTTGCACCTTGCAAAACTGTAAATGTAATCCAACACCAGGCTGTCAGAGGAAGCTGTGGATGTGGGATACTGCAAATCAGAGGTGTGGTAGGACAGATCAGTGTGTGCAGTAGATAACTGTACTTGATTAGCTAGTTTTAAATAGTGTTGGATGAATTTGCCAGGTGAAAATAAAAATTGTCAGTTCAGTTTAATTTCATGGTGAATCAAACAAGGAAATTAGATTCTGCTACTCTGTTAGTTTGACATCTACAGAAAGTGACAATTAGAGCTGATGAGAGAACTTCATTTTTTTTTTCTGATGGACATGCAACTTTTATTTACCCTTGCACTGCAGAAATACCTAAGATGATATTATTTGACTGACAACTTGTGAATATTAGAAATTCATTAATATGTAGAGATTTTGCAATAATATTCTGCAATTATATAGAGAGATAGCCTGCAAATATCTGAAGTCTGCATTTTACTGAAATCGCTTAATCAAGCCTATGAGCTACAGAGGAACTCTAGATGTAAAAAAGTACTAAGACAAGAGTCATACTAACTGCTCAAGCAAGCTAAGAGTGCAGTTTAATGAAGTAAGGATGAAAGCAATGTGGATGGAACTCTTTTTGCTATACCTGGTCATTCAGTATGGTCCTAATTTTCTTCATTAGTCTTGGAAGAGATGATTAAATAACAAATCAAAACACAAGCACATTTTTAAAAGCTCTTACAAAGTCCAAATTCAAATTAACTGAACTTCACACTTAAATTAGGGTTCAAAGAGCATGAAAAATCAAGCAGAACTAAGGCATGAAATGATTATATATGAGGTTGTATTTGCTTCCCAACTTATGCAGTGGAGTTTCCATCTAGGAAGCTTCAGCTTCACAAGCAATGCAGAAACAGCACGAGGAAATTACTTCCCACCTTTTTTTTTTGCTTCAGATAGAAATGCATTGTCGTCTGGCAGCTGCGAGGAAATCATCAAACAAACATAGAAAAAAAAAAAAGAAAAAATAACCCCAAACATTATGTCACACTGAAGGAAAAATGTATCTCATTCTGCAGTGGCTTGACTTGCATAGTAATACACTGCAAACAATATCTACTTGTCCTTGCTGCAGTATCATCTTCTGTAATATGAAGAAAATATACATTTTCGTTTTTTTCATCCTTTGTCTTGTCTAGTTCTCCTTTGAGAACTTGAGGGCAGGAGTTATATGTTTCTTTACAATCCCTAGGAATCAAGTCTTATCTCTATCCACAGTCTTCGAGCATTGCTTTAGGCCCCCATTGTGTTCTGGTTTTCAGAAGCTATTCTCAGATTGCCAATATTCATATGTATTTAGCTTGAGCTGGTATATGGTTAATGACATATCTGCATAACTTTGCTGTTCCCTCATATTTCATTTGTTTGTAAAAATAAAGGGCACATGCGTAGAGATCTTCACATATGGGCCATCTCCTACTGTCTTCACACTCTATCAAATGCGAAAAGTCTTTCAAATGAAGCCTCAGGAAAGTTCTTAAGAATGGCAATATTCATTTTGTCCTACATAATCAATATCTGGGAGGGATCTGGTTGGGATATACATCCTTTGTAATGAGCTTTATGTTTAAAAATATCTTTTAAAAATTGGTTAAGTGCTGAATTCCAAGACACAACGTGCCAAAAAAGAGCCTTTATCTGCACCACAGCATTTCATGTAATTGCATAAAACCTCAAGAGATCCTTTAAGAGAAGCATGGCCTACCTTCTATTTCACATCTACTATTTGTATTATTTGTATCTAGCAAGACTAATGTAACCGCTTTTACACAGCTCTTTCCTGAAGGTTGTCCTAGTTTTTATATTAGTGTTTTATATGTGAGAGTATTTTTGTTACTTAATTTTGTATTTTTGTTTGTTTGTTTATTTTTTCTTATATTTGCACAGGCCCACCTATCTCAGAAATGGGTGTTAGAAAAGTAATGAAACAAGATTCATTGACGGTTTGGGAGAAAGTGCACCGTCCAAGAGAAAAAAGCCACTTCAGTGCGCAGAGCTCAATTTTTTACTGTGTGTGGTTAGTCAAGTAAGCACAAATGGGGAAAGAAAATTTTAGGAGAATGAAAAGTTTTAAGAAAAGTAGTCTGAATCTGGCAATTCTGTTTTACAGGACGTCTCTTAATTGACTGTGTTCACCTTCACCATGACAGACTACTTCTGTTTGCAGAAATGCAGCCTGTACCACATTGATTCATAATGTCTTGAGAAATTAAACCAAACTCAGATGCTAAAGTGAAAATTCAGCTAAGAACAAGACATCTGTACTGATACATTTTCTGTAGCTGCTTCTTGGAAAACACATTTTTTTAACAGTAACCTCCTTTCCACATTTGGAATAAATTGTTTTGAAAATAAAACCCAGTTTCTCTGAAGGTAATTGCTGAAAATATTGTTAGCATTTTGTATTAAAACTTAGAGAGTGTTTATGTGGTTCTAATCTTTACCTACAGACTTCCAATACTTTTGAAGAGGGTTATTTTTCTGATTTTGCTTTTTTTCCCCCCTTCTTTTTTGTTTTAAATAATGAGCTTTTAAAATCACTCATAAACTCTTGAAACTTCACAGAGCTTTGTGGTTCCTGTCTGATGCCAGGACTCAAAGCAGAAATAATAAATTCCATGAGAAAAGATTTTTTTCTCAGTAATTAAAAGCCAGCTAAAGCCAGAGTGCACTAAAAATCCCACAGAAAAATGTTATTGTGAGTCTTTCTGCCTAATTTTCAAACCAAGAAGTTTGGATAACTTCAGATTTTTCTTTTTGGAGACAATTTGAACCTCATTTGTCCATCGTTATTATAAAAACCACCTCCCACAGTGTGCTTGCTTTTAGTCCAAATTTATTTGGGTCTGATATTTATGTCCTGGAGCTTCTTGAGAGCTGAAACTGCAGAGCTGCATGAAGCCAAATGGTTTCATGTGCACATATTGTTTCATTTCAGTCCATGTAACTGCAAAGAAATCTCATTTGAAATTTTACTTTCAAACAAATACTAATTTCAGAATAAATTTTAGTAGTTTGTTTCTGACAAATAATGGAATTTTGAAGCCAGTTCCTCAGCTACTACCACACAACATAGATTTCTTCTCAGAAAGCGGAACCTCTGGATAAAATAAAGCTAAAGCTCTGCTTTATATGCTCTGCAAATGTACTCCAGCTCTTAATGGGAATGGAATGGCCCAAACTGATGAGCCATCTTTTAACCAGCTTCAATCTATACACATTGTGGGGATATTCAGCCCTGAGAACTGGACTAAATTTTGTCCAGAATAAGTCCCTGGAGGGCTTGCAGTAGACATAGAGGCCTCATTTATTCAGTATCGATGTCATCACGGGCTGACAAGGGACAGTAGCCCCCTTTAAAAGCATGCTCTCATGTTCTGTCCTAGTGGTGCTTACCTGCCTGTCTGTGGATCAGGACAGGTCAGGAGTGGCTCTGGATGCAGGAGTGCATCTGTGTGGGACACAGAGACAGTGATGGTGGCAGTGGCCTGCCCTTACCTATGCTTCTCTGTGGCAACTGTTGTAGAGGCGATGGCCATTGGACCTCCTCAAAGGTCCTCAATGTTACAGGAACAGGAGGGAAGAAGGTTCTTAGAAATGTTGCTGAATAATATTTAAAGGCTCTGATTTTAATCCCAAAGAAACTTGAGGTTAGTTGAACTTTGTATTTCACAGTTCTAGAGTAAAAATTTAGTAAAAAATTAGTAAGTTTTTCATTTAGTAAGTAAAATTCCAGTAAAAAACTGGAAAGTCATTTGTATATCTTTGACCATCTGATACAGACATGCCTTTTTCTGTTATCCGCAAAAGAGGATCTTGCAATGCCAGAATTTATGCATGGGAAAGTCTGTGGTCTGCCAATCTCTTGCAAGAAATGATGAGGTGCACAGAATAAAATCAAAAATAGAGTCAGGATTCCTCCACATATTCATATAGCAATAGAAGAGAACAGTTTGTCACATTATCCTGGCAATTAAATTCCATTGTGCAAACAGAAAAATTCAGTAGATTTTCTTATATGTATAATGAAGGTCTTGCTGGGGATCTAGATATGAAGGCTTCATCTCTGTAGCAAGGCTGCTCTCTGAGATTAGGCAGTGTGAAATAATATTTGAAGTTTGCTTCTAGCTTTGTTGGGTCTGGATAAAATTTGAAGGGAGTTAATTCATTGCTCAGCTTCAAGACAAAGAGTTTTGTCTGTAAACGATGACATATTGAGCCTGAAATGTTTGTTTCAAAGTGTGTTTTATCAAGCCCGTGAGAAGTCTTTTGGTTCTTGGTGGTCTGCCACAATGGGATCCTGGTAGTTACAGTCACTGGTCCTTTGGCTTTCCCCAGGGAACTGAAGCTTCAGGCGGACCTGGAGAGCTGCCAGTCAGACTCCAACACTCACCAGTGAGTTCCTGGGGGGATTTGCCATATTGGAGCCCATAGATGTTCAGGACTAAACCTGACCTGACTCTTGTATGTGTTGGAAGTGTCCCTACCTGGTAGGAGAGGGATGCTATCCACTTCTGCTGAGCAGTCTCCCCGTTTGTCATTGTCAGTGGAGACCACACCATTCCTCATTTTCTTTGAGCAAGATCTGGAAAATATAAATCAAAACATCTGGGTGAGATGAAATTGCCCAAGTATTTCTGTTTGTATAGATTATATCTTTGTTCCAATCTAAGTCAGACAGAAAACAATTACAAAAACTCCTAAGATCTCAGCAAAATGGAAAATAGAATGAAAAAGAATTGTTTTTTCACTAGTTCAAGGATACATATTTTAAGTACATTCAGGCATTTCATAAAATAATGCTACCAAAATAGAAAATAGCAGTGTTAACCTAATTGATCAATGCAGAGAGGTTTCACTAGCAACTAAGCACAAGAGCAAGCTTATTGGTATAATGGACTTCTGGAAGAAAAATGAAAAGAGAATGCAATAAGAAGCAATAGAAGCACTGATAACATGGCCCAGAGAAAAGGCTGCAATGGAAAGCATGGACTTCAAGATGTTTAAGATAGTGGTTTCATGATTCCTGATACTGTAAGCAGAGGCTTTTTTTTTTTTTTTCTCTTATTTTAGGGGAATTATTTACATTATTCAGAACTGCATAAAAGACTGCTATATTCTAATGAAAACTATTTCAAAGTTCCTGAAGTTCAGCTAATTGCTCATCTTGAAAAGAAGGGTTGGCATGTTTTCTCTCTAACACTTAAAACTGTCTGATAAATTAAACTTTAACAGTAGGATAACAATGGCACCCGTTCCAATAGAAATTATTTTGTGTATTCAAGGTTTTATTCTTTTTTATTTTTTTGAATAAACATACATGCAGCAGGTCAGCTTAAGTCGCATCTTTTAAATACATTTATTTTTCTTTTTAGGGAAAATAATGACTAAATGTGTTCTTGATTCTTTCAGTAGGCCAGTACCTATTAAATTGTTGAGCTTATACAACTGATTTTAATGAATAACAGAAGTAATCATTAATTATCACTAGCTATCACCAATAATCTAATAATTTCCTTGCTTTTTAACTCATAGATGACTCCATAACCATGAAATCTAGAGAATACTTTAAGTGACTTCTTACATATAAAATTCAATTAAAATCAGATAAAATTCAATTAAAAAATCCCTTCTTTGACTTTTTAAAAATAACTTACAATAATAATAAACAACTTGAAAGGAATAAATTACTGCAAACAGGTTTTTGGCATTATAGAAGTCTCCACAGTTCTTCATTTTTCATTTTACTGAGGAATTTAACTATTGTTCAAGTATTCTACCTAAAACATATGATAAGTGTTTAGAAGGGAGTCCATTCTTTTTGGAACTCCAATATACTGCTTGTTATCTTTTTTCTCGAAAAAAAGTAAACGACCTCTTTTTTACCCAAATCCAGCTCTGTTAGTGGAGACCACTTCAATTAAACACAATGTCTTAATTATATACAAATATGCCTCGCAGTAGGCCTGCATTTGTCACTGACATTAAGGAGAACTAGTCAAATACAGCTGAGAGAATATTCTATGTAGACTTCATGTAAATCTTGACAGGAATATTTACAACATTAAATTTTGAGATATTGACTAGAAAAGTAGTAAAAAATGAATCTAATCAGATTTATAAAAAGCTTTAATTTTGTCTGAAAAAAATAAACAATTCAATTCTCTTTATTTCTAAAATATTGCCATGTTAAGACAGGCATATTTTGGATGAAGCTGAACAGAAGAGAGTCCAGCCTTTTTTTTATATTTTAATTAAAATATTTTCTTTTTAATCACTTTTCACTGGGTGCTTGTATGTTTATCTCAAAATACAAATGTCACTGCTCAGTATTTAGGCATGATTAGAAATATCATTGCAATGCATCACAGAGTGCATAAAACCGACTTCCAAAATATTAATTATCAGTTTTAAAACTATCTCAGCTGTAACATAATGCCATGGTTCATTACCTGCGTATACTCTTTCTTCATAAAACCAGTGGTTACATGCAGATATTCCAAATGACTTGATAAACAGAAGAGCACAGACTGTTAAGCATTGATTAATTTCTGCAAGACCACGTGAGGTTTCATAATTCTTTAATA
Organism: Tinamus guttatus; assembly: GCF_059628265.1. NCBI lineage: Eukaryota > Metazoa > Chordata > Aves > Tinamiformes > Tinamidae > Tinamus > Tinamus guttatus. The sequence goes on from NW_028288676.1 coordinate 964,935, forward strand.
GTGCCAAAGTGATATAGCATGAGTACTTGCACTGTCTGGCTCAGCAAATATGCCCATGGGAAGTACTGGGGACATTTCCCTTTGTACGCACTGTAGGGATTTAAATCACCTTGAGAAACAACCTGTGGACAAGATACTCACATGAGCAAGTGCTTTGGTTAAAAAGGAATTCTTTTCTCTTAAAGGCGTAACTGCTCTCATTCTCAGACAGGGAGACTGTATTAAGATTGTACTTTTTGGCAAACACACTTGATGTTTCAAACTGTAAAATTTAAAATCTGGGAAAGAAGGCTAAGCTTTACCTGAGTTACTGGCATGTAGATTACAAAGTTGGGGTTACCTGGTTCATTGTAGATAGTCTTGAAGTGGTCAGTAGATGTCTGTTTTGACTGACTGCGTTCATATCGTATCGTATCATATATAAAGGAAATAATTAATGCTGTGCATGTCGATATTTATGTCTGACTCAGCAGTCATGGTGTATGCGTGTATGTGGCTACACTCAATACAAAGTTATAACAGCTCATTGGTTCACCTAACAAATTAATTTCCAGCTGACCCATCCAGACACTCTGAGGTAATAAGTACAATGAAGAAGGAATAGGCTGTTGCTGGGAAGAAAGAGAGGATTTCTGTCATTTATGGCCTTTCTTTGTCAATCTCCTTTAAATATCAGTTCCTGATCAGGGTGACTCTTGGCTACTTAACTGACTGTTCTTAGGGTCATCCAGAGATTACTACCTAACTTTAAATAGATATTTAGTTTTCGCTGCTCTTCCATATCCTGAACAAAGAAGCAAAATGAACTGATGTCATGAACTGATGATAGCAACAGACCCTCTGTCTCAGGGAAAACGACTCGGAGAGCACTGGAATGGGGCTGAAAACATCCTCTGTTTTAACTATGCCTGTGTCTAATTTTCTGCACTGCTCTGTAAAATCACAGAATCACAGAATGGTTGGGATTGGAAGGGACCTCTAGAGATCATTTAGTCCAACCATCCAGCTCCAGCAGGGGCGCCTAGAGCATGTGGCAGGCTTGGAAGATCTGCAGAGAAGCAGACTCCACAATCTTTCTGGACAGCCTGTTCCAGGGCTCTGTCACCCTCACAGGAAAGATCTTTCTCATATGGAAGATGAGATGTCTCCTATGTTTCAGCTTACACCCATTATCCCTTGTCCTGTAACCGGCCACCACGGAAAAGAGCCTGGCCCCATCCTCCCTGCAATCACCTCTCAGGCACTTGAATGTGTTGATCAAATCTCCTCTCAGTCTTCTTTTCTCCAGACTAAACAGGCCCAGCTCCCTTAGTCTTCCCTCATATGACAGATGCTCCAGTCCCTTAATCATCTTTGTCGCTTTATGCTGCACCCTCTCTAGAGGCTCAACGTCCTTCTTATACTGAGCAGCCCAGAACTGCACATAAACTCCAGGTGCAGTCTCACCAGAGCTGAGTAGACGGGGTGGATCTCCTACTACTACTCCTGATCATTTTCTTTTCCTTAGCATGCCTAGAGATGGTCTCTAGGATGAGCTGCTCCATCACCTTTCCAGGTATGGAGGTGAGACTGACAAGCCTGTAGTTTCCCGGGTCCTCCCTCTTGCCTTTTTTGAAGACTGCAGTGAAGTTGGCTTTCTTTCAGTCCTCCGGCACCTAGCCTGCCTTCCACGACCTCTCGAAGATGACAGAGAGCAGCTGAGCAATAACCCCACCAGTTCCCTCAGCACTCTTGGGTGCATCCCATCTGGGCCCACAGATTTATGGGTGTTCAGTTTGCCTAAATAATCCCTAACTCAATCCTCCTTGACCAGCAGAAACTCCTCCTTCTGGCTCTGCAAGAGGCTCCTCCTCTTGTCTCCGGGCTCTGTAGATCATGGCGACTAGTCCTAGCAGTAAAGACAGAAGCAAAGAAGGCATTTAGTAACTGTATTCTCTGCATCCTCCGCCACCAAGACACCCACTCCATTCAGCAGAGGACTCATGTTTTCCCTAGTCTTTCTCTTGCTCCTGCTGCATTTATAGAAGCCCTTCCTGTTGCCCCTGACATCTCTAGCTAACTTTAATTCCAAACTGGCCTTGGACTTCCTTGTTGCATCCCTGCATTCTCTGACAATGTTCCTATATTATTCCCATGTGGCCTGGCCTTTCTTCCACATTATGTACATGCCCTTTTTCTCATTACTTTTACCCATAGTAAGGGTATAGCAGAGGCACAAGGTTGTTGGTTCAAGAGTACCCTTTCCGGGGGGAAGACATAGCAGATATTTTCTATTTAGTTGTAGGGAAAGGTGACTGTTAGATTGCTTGTTTTCTGAGATAAGTTTGGAATAATATTACATGGATCTTTATTTTCTGAATATATTTTTGCAGTCCTTTGCTGTTGTAAAGAATTTTTATTTTATTTTATTTTTATCTTTTCTGGACTAAATAGATTAAAATATAAAAAGAACAGAAAGAAAAATTAACCTAAGCTGAAAAACAAATAAAAATCCTTCAACCTTCATAACTAATCATCATGTCAGTTACAGGGCCTTTTGAGAAATGCTTAGCATTATTCTCCTTTGATTGTTCTGCAATGCGCACAGTGAGAGTTTCTGTGACTTTTGCTTTTATCTTCTCTGAATGACAAGCTGGCATTATGAAAGAATGAGTAATATAGCTTTAATTGTTTTGTGAAGTATAATGAGCCAATGTTACTTATTGATTTATTCATTTAATTAAAAGTTACTTCAGAGCCTGACCATAGGAAGTTCAGATGAAGTTATTAACTCTAATTCATATTTCAAGGAATGGAGAAAAAAATGAGGGGAAAGTAGGGTTTATAAAAATATGATATTCTGCGTAGATACAGAATCTAAACCAAACAGGTAAAAGTAAGGAAGAGCTAAAAGATTAAGGGAGTTTTAAACAGTTTTACATTTTGCAGTGTATATCTACTTCAAACTTCAGATAGAGTTCTGGCTACACTGAAGATGATGGGAGTGTGTGCCCTTAAATTTCAGTCAAGCATCAGTACTGTATTACTAGCATTCTTGTAAGGATTGCAGAGCATTCTGGTAGCCCTCGTTTTACTCACAGTGGTCCTCATGAAATTGCATCTTCCTCTACTAAAATATATATATTTTTTTCTGGATAAATGCCTCTCAGCATTATATTTTGGAAATTCCTGATTGTAGCTGGTAGTTCTGATCTATAATAAGGCTACTGAGGAGCACATTAAGGTGTTTTGCCTGCAGGGGAGTGGTGGAGTGCAGGCTGCACACCCAAATCTGCCCTTTGGCTGTGGCATTCTTTACTGAGCAGGATTCTAGTAGGCCATTTTAAGGGATTTTACATAATATTGTTAAATAGAATTTATTGATAAACGATATGTCAAGAAGAAACCCACATTAATTTTGATTATACATACTGGCATGCAAAGTCACACTTAGGAGATGTTCAGTCAGGACCTGGTTTCTTACATCAATTAAAAAAAATATCATTTTAAGTGACAGTTTGTTGATCACCATTTACTGGTAAACTCTGAGCATACATATAAGATACAACTTATTTTCTGTCAGCCATATATCTGGAATTTTGGAGCTTAAACATGAAAAAAACCCACCTTCCCACACAAAAACTGCATCCCAACCCTTCTGTTGTCTTTAACTCACAAGATTTAAGAGAGCCATAATTCAATGATAAAATAACGTTAAGGGAAAACCAATTAGAATTGCACAATGGTGCAACATTACATAGCATCAATCATATACAATTTTGCGTTAACATAGGTCTTCCAGTATAAAAGACAAAGTCATGTTAGTGGAACATTTTCACAGGTATAGTCTTGGTTGCCTTGTAAACAAATAGCTCAGCTCAGTACCAGTGTTTATGTAGCAGCAGGATATGATTGTTCATAGCAGCAATCTGTTTTTTTCACATCAATGTATTGCACCACAGGTGTCTGTTTGTATTATTCTGCTGAATATTATGTTTTATTAAATCTGCCTCCTAAAGCATCCTGTGGCACTTATTGTTCATCATTCATCAATGAAAGCCTCCTCTTTCTTCCTTAGGATTAATTTTTAATGAGGGAAATTAAAAAAATTAAATCTAACCTTTCTGCACAGTACTTGGACATCCTGGTGTTTGTAACAGTATAAGAAATTTAAAATAATAGACAAAAGTAGAAATGGAAAAAAAGGGTATCCCTTCTGTCAAATGTTTTTGCATATATACTGACATTGCATGAAACAACACAGTTGTGATTATGACTAACAATTAAATAGTAGTTTGTAGATTTCCTTATCTAAAACTGTGTTGTCAACGCTTGGTGCCACAGCATGTTGCAGCGAAGGTCACAGAAAAATATGGCAGAATTATTTTAATCAGTTAGGAGACCAACTGGAAAGTTTCTGACATGCAAAACAGAGCTTCTGCACTCTTGTTTCCAGCTGACAAGTTGTATATATTGTTATAAACTTGTTGCAATTTTGCTGTTAGCCTTTGTGAAATGGCTTGGTTTTCTATGGACAGTGGCTCCGACCTGTAAAGTCAACATCACAGCTGGTATCAGCTTCCTTTTGCACAGCAGAACAGGAGAATGACGTTTCCCCAGGGAAACTCACTTGGTCTCTCTGGGCTGGGAAAAGGGATAGACAACAGAAAGCATCCACAGAGTGCTAAGTAAGAGCTCAGCTTCTGTAATATTTTTTTCATAGAGTCATTAGAGAAGGAGCATGAATAAGAATATAGAAAAGATTGAATTTCAATTTGAAATGGATAGGTGTCCTAGAAAAGTAGAACAAGTGAAACCATCCAGGACTATACACTTTTTGCACTTTCTGTGTTTCACTGTCTTCCACTTTTCCTTTTTGGAGTATTTTCAAAGGTGAAAAATAACACACGTCTCCTTCGTATGAGCTTGCTGTACTTCAGGTAAAGTTGAATCAAGCAGAACAGGTGAAATCACCCAGGTAGAAGATGCTAGGTTGCTTCTTAAGGTGTAACTACAGACACTTCAGTGATAATACCCTTAGGCTGAGAAAGTGCTCAAACTTTAATGTATAGTACATACTAAAATATCAAGATGGCTTTTATTCTTTCAATATTTATTCTTAAACCAGACAATTCCGTAGAGAGTCTGAACATGGAAAGGATATTATAAAGTTTTTGTGCTAATTTATAAGAAATGGAATCCTACTAAATATTTAATCAGACTACAGAGTCAATTCAGTCAGCAAAAGAATGGTTACCTCAAAAACTAGATCAATCTTCTTCCAAAACAATGTTCTATTACAACTAATCAAACACAAAATAGAAATAGATTTTTGAAAGATCAAAAAAATCTTAAGATCAAATTAAATTAAGGCTAGCAAACATTGATCTATTGTTATGTCACGGTCCCTAATAATATTTCACACTTCTCTGAGTGGTTTACTTTTTGTGGCCTAGTCTTCACTACCTGATGCAGATTTGGAGAGAAAACTGCCTGCAGAGATCGCATGTATGAAAATCATAAAGACTCTTGTGTTAGATACAAAAAACTTTGGAATATTCTTAGAGCTTTCTTCCACATTTTCTGCATTATTGAGAATTTACATTGCTACATCTTTGCAAGCATTTTTTAATACCATCTGGGCGTGCAAAGGAATGTCACAGAAGTTCTGGGTCAATAGATATCCTCATGCCCTTATCATCTTCCTTTGCACAACAAGACAGAATGTGACCATGCTGTGTGTGCCCAGTCTCTCGGGACTCTGCTAAGGCTTCATTGTCTTGCATTGGGCAAGGTTTTCTCTGCAGTTCTTCTAAATCATCATACTTTGAGCTCATAACATTTCTTCTCCTCTCTTTTAAAGCAGCTAATGGTATCAAATCTTTGTTCACTATGTGGATATTCCATAACAGACAGTTCATCATATTCACATTCACATTTGTTGACTTAATCTGTCAAACAGGACTGCTAGGAGTGAACTATTTAATTGCATATCTTCTAGCACATTCTCCATATTGCACATGCTCTAGGTGTCCCTGCTTGAGCAGGGAGGTTGGATCTTTAGAGGTCCCTTCCAACCTCAACCATTCTGTGATTCTGTCATTCTGTGTTTTCATTGGCTGCTTTGAAATAGAACCTTACTGCAGGTACTGAAAAATAAAATGCAGCTATTATTAGGTGCTGAGATATAGCTCACAAATGTAGTTGGCTACTTCTCTTGTGAGATAGTATAAAACAAAAAAGGATATGAGAAAGAATAACTTTGTTTTGAGTGAGTTCATTATGGCTTACTAATCTCTTTCTGAAACAATATTGAAGATTACAAGCTCCACGAGCTCCCACACTACAAATGCTCCTAATTTTTAAAAAAACTTCCTGTCATATACTTTGGCTAATTTCTTATTGTACCAACAAATGAAGTTAATTAAGAGTAGATTACAAAAATTAAATGCTTAAAAATGAGAAAATGCCTGATTTAAGGTTGATTGTGCTGAATCTGATCTTCTTTTTCATTATGATAAGGTTGATTGTGCTGAATCTGATCTTCTTTTTCATTATGATATATTTCTTAATTTTATGACTTCATAAACATTTTTTTTTCTTTTGTCCTACATGGCCCTCTCTCATAAATTAGTGCATAAGATCATGGACAGGAATAAACCGAAGTTTTCTAATGAAGAGTATGTGTGTTCTTACCCCACAAATTGTAAAGTTTGTAAGATGTGTTTTGCAGACAGAAGAAAAATCACCTAAAGAGTGATAAAGTATGGAACTTAATTGTTTTACACATTGGATTGTGTCTTTGCAATTGCTGGAAGAGACCCTGTGTGGTATTTTGTAAACTCTGACTTTCATGACTGACGACTAGCTAGTTTTTATGTGCGTAATATGATAGTAATAAATAATATAATTAAATACACACCCATTGTGCATACTTGCAGGAGGCTAAATTAAAGCAGCATGTGTAGTATTATCTGGCATCTCTAACTTTTATTTTCTTTGCAGACACTTACCTGGATACCTGGTGATAATTTCTAAGAGGGAAAATCTCAAACTTTGAGGAGAGAAAATGGAGGGGTTTGCTTTGGTAGATGGTATTGCGGCAGGCAGGAGGGGAGAGCTGCGAAGCACCAGCTGCATTGGAGAACAGATGGAAGGAGGGTGTGAAGAGCAGCTCACAGGGCAGGAGATGGGAGGGCTCCCAGCCCCAGCAGCTCGGCTGTCATTTCTAAGTGAGAGAACAGAGCATGAAACATCTACACCCGAAAAGAGCTGTTGGGCCATAGTGTGAGTCACAGCAGTTGAGAGCACCTGATACCTTGATGTCCACACAGAGTTTTTAAATGATGCTGCTCTTTTGCCTCCCATTTCCTCTTTCCACCTGTGAGCCTCTTCCACTCCCCCAGGCCCAGGACCGAAAGTACCCACTCCATAGAAAGGCCCAACCCCAGTTTCCCTAAAAATCTACTTCACTCTAATCCATCTGCTAACTTCGGAGTAAGATATGCTCATACGATGGATATTACAGATGGAAGCTATCAATGCCCACAGAGAGAATTAAATTAAACCTGTTACTCAAACCTGCTTCTGAATTTTATCTGTTATCAATTTCAACTGTCAGTAAGACCTGAGAGAAATGTGAGAGGTTTCTTCCCAGTTTTAATACTAGGTACCAAATTAATCATTGTGAATGATAATACTTAGTAAGCATGTACAAGATCACCTTGAATCTTTTTGATTCCCTTTCTCTGGTTTATTAAAGTTTATTTACATAATGAAGGAGGAGAAATATGGCTGTTCATTAAATTATTTTATTACACTCCATAAAAAATGAGTGGGAAAGAATGAACAGCCATCTATATGGTGAAAGCTAGTGAATGAAAAGCCGTGGACAGTGAAAGACATTTCCAAACAGTCTCAAACAATTCTCAGTGATGGAAAAAATTTATTTAGGAAAAAAACAAAACAAAACACACTCCAGTTCTTGCAGAACTCATAAACAAGCAATATTCTCTGGATTTATCAAACAAATGATGTAGTATGAATATCTTTTACAGCTGCATTCAAGATTAAAGCAGAAAGTTCGTCATTCTTCCATGGATGAAGTGGAAGTTTAATGAATAGCAATGGAACTGCTGTGGAACTGATCTGAAATATATGTGTGTTATTTATGCTAATTTGATTTATGAGCATAAGTACCCAAGAAACAAGATAAGACCATATATATATATGTTTCCTTAATTATAGACTTTACATTGTCTAGATACATCCTGTTTTTTTATTTTTTCCTCCAGGGTTTATATGAAACTCTGGTAAGTTAAATGCATTTCTTTTTTTTTTTTTTTTTTTGTATCCCAAAGAATGGTTTACATGTTAAACCCACTAATAATCAGCACTATTTGATCATTTTTTTTTTCTTTTCTATTGATTGTATGTCATTTCTTCTTTCCTTTTTTCTGTGTTTTGCAAATGAGACAATTCAAACAATAACTTAAGCATAAAAGGTGTAATAATTAATTACTGCATGAATTACCAGCAAATTCTACTTTAATACCCTCTGTATGTACAATAAAGGGGAAACGAAATATTTTTTTTCTGTGTGTCAACATTTTCTCTGCTTTTACTTCATTAAATCAAGATGATATAATCCCAGAAGACTAGAGTGCAAATTTTAAAGCTGTATTGATTTAACCTTCCCTTTGCAAATATTTCAGAGTTCTATAATGTGCAAATGCAGTAATGCACAGAACAAAGGATTGCACTTTTCTGTTAGTACACAGAAGGGGAATATGACAGCATTTGTTATGCCATTTAAGCAATATTACATGAGGATATTTTGTCATTGTTATAAATGTCAAGGAGGATTGATACCACACTGTTTTTCAAGTAAATTTTTCATTAAGAAAGGCTATTTTAAATTGTCACTCTCTCGAAGGAATACAAATCCATTTGTTAATTACAGCTTCAATATCTTCGCTTAGATCTTCCTTCCCACCCCCATCTGATATAGATTTCTTTGATGAAAGCACACTTTCCTCAACTATTCAGTTTTCTGCCTTTTTTAAATGACATGTTTCATTTCTGAATTTTTAAACTTCCAATAATTTTCTTGACAGTAGCATGGGGAAGCTTATAGGGATAGTCGCTTTCTGGACTCATTAAAAGTGTAAATTTCAAGTGGAATTTAACAAAATAATTCATGTTCCCTGTTCTGTAGATTTTAAAAGATCATACATCAAAATTTAGATAAGCTGCACCTAACTATACTCATTTTGACATTAAACAGCTAGTCTTTTCTTGTTAGAGGGCTCATATTAGGAATATTTTTATTGGAGTGATAGCAGTTGGAGTGAACTGAACTCTGGCTGTCTTTTCTCTCTCTATTAATAGTTGATCATATCTGATGTTTAGGAAGAACCGAGATGCTATTTATCTCAATGAAGGTTCATTATGACACAGTATGACACAGAAGCATGAGCATTACTGAGGATATTCATTTTAGGAACACTATGTTACTCTGTCTGCTCCACTAACATCTGTAAGATGTCACCCAGTCTTAATAAGCATTCTGTTTTCTTTAACGACAGATAAAGTCTTTTACCATATCAAGACAACTTTTCCTTTTCAATACATTTTGTTTATAACTTCCAGCTTGACTTCAGGTTTTCCTAGAAGTCAAGCTTCTAGGAAAATGAGACAGAAACAATCTGTCACCTATCTATAAATGTGTATTTTTGCTTCTTTTCTGCATTTCACCACAAACTGTCAATCTACAGAAAACACACAAAATTTATGGTATGAAGTGGGGCTTATATGTGCATTTCAATTACATATTTTCAGTTTACACATACACACACACACACACCCCTAAAGGCAAACGTCACCTGAAGAGTGGCAGACAAGTGCTCATCGCTTCCCTGTTTGCCAAAAAGCATCCTTGTAATGGTTTAATAAAACTAAGTCAAATAAATTAGCAGTAACAAGGAACAAGTTATGCTTCTGTGTAAGCTCACACAGGCCTTATTATTGAATACAAAGAGATGAATTCTTGATCTTACATGCAAAAGTCCGGGGGGTTGAGAATATTTATTTTTAAAGTCTTCCTGTTCATGAGAATGATTAGTAAGATACCTCAGTCTTGAGAAATCTTTGGGAAGGCCTAAAGTAATAATACTTTATTTTCTTGCACTATTTCTCATCTCCACCCACATTTTATTATGCTTCATAGATTTGTCCTTGCTATCCACCATGATCTCTTTGCACTTTTCATACTGGGAATAGAAAAAGCCTGAAAAGACCTCTCAATCTCATGTATTACTTTTTCAGCCCCAGACAACTACATACAGGGTCTTGATCTGCTGTAGTGAAGCTTAGCAAAATACTGCAAGAAGTCACCAACAACCCACTCTGATATCAAATATCTTATCATTAAAAGTGAATAAAATCCTAAACAGCTACTGCTTTCCCAATAAAACCCAACAAACCATGATACTGCTAATTCCTTAGTTTTGTAAAGTCAGTGCATCTGTGTAACTTTTCCCTGATATTTTAATCTTTGGATCCAATTCTGTGGTGTGTGAACAAGTGCTCAGATTTGTGCTCACAGAGTGAACAATCGCATGAACAGGTAGCTGTGTATGTAGATGCTTGCTTTGTTCCATTTAAACCTGTTTGCTAATGAATCAAAAATACTATTTATAAGAAAAGAAGCATCTGAAAACAATAGGTTTTAATTGCTACCTGTCCTAAATCTTACCTTTGTGCTCTTAATCCTCTTCTGGTGTCAGTGCTTTGCTGCTGTTTTAAGGCTCCTTCAGTAGCTTCTGTTGTGCTCATGCTCTTTTGTGTAAAATTCTTACATCTTCACTCTTGCCCTTCATTCCAGGAACCTCAGTTTTGCTTTTGTTCACATATTAAACCCTCATCAAACCTCAGTCCTTCAGATTTGCCTCACTTACTATATAACAACTTTCCAGCAACTTCCTGTTGTTGGAAAAGGTGTCTTCTGATTTTTCTTTTTTTCTTAAAGCCTTCTCTGCTTTCTCACTTCTGCCTTCTCACTGCAACATATTGGAATGGCTGAGTGCAATGAAGGCCTCCCTTCTTGGCTCCTAGCTGCAAAGGGAGTCACTCAGGCAAGTTGCACTTTGTTCCAAATGTCTAAAAATTTACAGAGCAAACGTGCCTCTTTTGAGGGGTGACATACTGTATGTGCTAATCTTCAGAAGCCAGACTATACTAGGGTGCTAAATCCTACTTACTACAGTCTGCCTGTGAATCCTGGGGACAGATGGAGAAGTAAAAAGTAAAGCTTTCCCCATGACCATTCTGAATACAGGAAGTTCTCCAGAACTCAATCTTATTGTTTATAATAAATCTCGAACAATTAAGACTTGGAGACTTTATTATCCTCTGTAAATTAGGCTAGTCTAACTATCCAAGTGCATGTGTAAGGTTGTAACGAAAGAGCCAAATATTTCTTTTGCTGTACTATTTGAATGTGAAGTTATAAAACTATACATTTGGAAACTTAGAATATTTAAAATGGTATGGTTAAAAATGGTTAAAAATCTTGTTGAAAAAGAAAATGTTTGGAATACTTTTTCTGAGAGTAGGCATAGTGCAAACATAACTAGTGGTGAAATGCAGATGGAAAATTATGCACATGAAATTAGCATATACAGTTCTGCATTTCAGTGCCGTGAATTTTTGGATTTTTGAGAACTAAAGAAGTCACTAATAATTTATTGTTAATAGTAATACTTTATGGATATAGAGAAGTATCAAAGGTCTGAATCATGAGATGTCAAGCTATGGGAATTGTAAGTGATACTGATAATATGTAACAGCCTAATCCAAGTTCTACAAAAAATAATGAAATAGTAAGAGGTAAAATAACCATGAGTTGTAATCAAAACTTGTGTACTGGGCTCCTTGGCTATTATATATAATTGCTTCATAATTGTAACTTCTAGAATTAAAATGTAGTAGGTAAGTGGAAATTTGGAGTATGCGTGACCTAATTTGGCCTGTACATAATGAAGTAGTAATCACTTAAACTTTGATAGGAATCAAACCTAACCTTTACTAACCATAAATTTGTATTGTGATTATATCACAAATTTTATTTATGAATCTTAAGTCTTCAGGAGAATTTTCACTAAGAATATTTCAATTGTTTTGGGCTTGAATTTCAATACTTGTAATGAAAACAAATGTAAGATGAATCCTGCTATCCTATGTTAGAAATAGATGCAATATAATCAGGCTTTTAACACTGATCTTAATAGAACAGAGGAGTAAACAACATTAGTGACATGGTAGGTAACCCACGTAGGAGTTGTTCCTGTGAACCATGGTAAACTCTAGTAATAAATTTAAAACAAAGGAAAAGAAAACAAAACAGGCTCTGCAGAGCATTGCTCATCATGCCAGGGGGCTATACAGAGGGAACAGGTCCACACAAGAAGTAATGAGGAGTCAGAATTGCTGGTTAGGGAAAAACTAACAAAAGAATTTTAATCTGAGAGAACAAGAATTGTTTGGGGGAAATCATCTGAGGGAAACAGTAAAGCTTGGTGGGACAGCAGGATTGTGACAGTCTTGTCCTAGAGCTTGTCTGTCTGTTCCAACATCCTCTCTGTGGTCGTGCCTCCCTCCATTTGCAGGCATTTCTGGTCTTTCATAAAAGTTTTATAAAAATGAGGAGCCAGGCCACCCACTTGCTCTTGTTTCCCCAAGAACTGCTTGCCTCTGAGCTGCAGTAAATGAGAGGAAAAAACAGGCAAGGCAAGCATGGAGAATAAAGGTCCCGTGTAGTAGACTGGGCTGGAAATCATTTGCTGAAACGGTGAAGGAAAGTAAAAAATGCTAGATGATAGCCCTAGCAAGAAATGATAGATGATAGTCCTAAGATACTTCCTTGCTTACATTGCCTTAGAGTTAGCATTCTGCTTTTGCAGATTTCTTTTAATGTGACAAAAAATATACAATTAATGTGTCAATTTCAAAATAACATGCTGCCTTTATTTCACATACTGGATCCAGAGCCAAGTGGAAGCCTGTCTTTACATGAAAGTTCCCAGGGGTGATTACCCCTGGAATGCTTAAACAAATAAAGAAAAAAAAAGACGGTCACAGAGTCACTCACGCTCCTATAGGCTGAGTACAGCTTATGGCTCTCTCATGCTTTACAAAACTTCAGAGTGGCTCTTTGAAGTTTTCGATAATACTTTGAAATAGCTTGACTGACTGCTACAAATTTAAAAGATAGAATGATGCATTAGATATGGTGCAACATGGATGCAGCTGAAGAATGGATTAAATATAAGCAAGGGAAAATTGGATAGTGACTGTAAGAATAAAGAGAATTTGGGGTTCATCTTTTTTGCTCTCTAAAGTCCTCTGTTATTCTGAGCAAATCATTTATTATCCCTGAATTTTCTAGAACTTTATGAAAAAGAATGTTTTCTGCAGAGGAATAATTTTAATGTTGTCACTGATAACGACTTCTATTCACTTCTGAACATTATAAATTACAGTCTAGTATGAGACCTACAGTGCAAATAAAAGGACTGAGAATTTCCCTATTCTTGGACAGGATGAAGAAGGTTCTACTAGACCAAGGACATTTGCTTCTTTTTGCTTCAAATCTATCTTGAGAAACATGCAGTGATCAGTTGAGAAATTGTTGACTTGTGACAAACATGATGACAGCGTTAGTTGTATTGCAACATACAGCTCTCAGAAAAACGGCTTTCAAAATATTTTTCACAATATACCATGTCTTTATAATAATTTTATTGTTGAGCCCAGCTAAACGTGCAAGGAGGAAGAGAAAGGATTTTCTCTTTTCTAGGATTATGGTATTTGGTTTTAATGAGAAATCCAAAATTAATATTTGTGCACCTCCTTATCTGATTTTGCTCTGCTGAGCTTTTTGAACATAAATGCCATGAAACAAAACAGCAGTAATCTTAAAACATAGAAGGCAGATAACACGCCATCAAACTGTTGTCTTTGATGCCACCCACTAGAAACAAAGCAAGATACTTCTGTTTTGCATCATCAGTCACCCAAATTGCAATCACCATACAAAACCCTTTGCAGGGGAATGATCTAAGTTTTCTTTGTATCCATATCTATCAGCAAAGCACAGTCAAGGCAAACTGAGGAATACATTTTTGCAGGGAGATACTTTTGTAGTTAAACCATTGGCATAATTAGGAATTGCCAACCATATAATATAAAATACAAATTTCCTTTCAAAAACTTGGAATTAGGTCTTCTGAAAAGGGGATGAAACATTTGGTGCAGTTGGTTGCAACAAGAGAGATTGTGGTCATAAGAAAAATGCTTGAAAATCATTCCAGATAACGTTTCAAAACACAGACAGTAATCTTGGCCAGTCTTTACTTTAAAGAATGAACTGTTACCAAGAGTGGGGCATCTATAAAGAGTTCCCTGGGACTTGTCTTGATGAGCTAACTGGAGTGGCATAACTTGTTTCCATGTTTTTCAATATTACTTGGTCTTGTCCTTTTTTCTCATTTATTCCATAATCATATCATTTTTGAGCCATGAGAAAAATAATGTCCTGGGTTGTGAGTTCATTACCCAAAGTACTCTGGGTAATATTTTATTAGAATTTTAGAAGTTGAAAGAATATGATTGCTTAAGAGAAGACTGCAACTTGAAATGGTGACTTGGACTCCTTATTCAGCAATATGCACGAACTCAGTCAGTCTTATCCAGAAAGGAAGTTACTTTCTTATGCATTATTTTTAGGCTGACCATGTTGCATTAAACTAGACCCTTCTGTTCCTGTATGTCTTCTGAGTTTTGAATATGTCTGGGTTTATTTAGGGAAATAAGTTTACATGAATACCTCAATTCAAATTAAGACTAGGATTTGTAAACACTATGGTACATAAAAGACTGAAAACAAATATTTATTTTGGAATTCTATCCATCTCATTTACCAATAAACAAATGATAGGAGTCTTCTTTTTAAGTATATTCTCAACAATATCAAAAAAGAGATAACACAGCATTTTTTCCAAACAACTTTACTTTTGAAAAGACTGCCAATTTACATTCTAACCTAAGGCCAGGATTAGTAGTAAAAAATCAAAAGAGCATCTGCAAAAAATTTTAATACTAAAATAAATGTCTCTCCTCTTAAACCAGTCTTTTGCAGCAGAAGCCAAGAAGCTGCACAGCAAAAACTATAAATTGAACTCCAAAATACTTCTAAAATGGCATGATGATCTGCCAGCTTAAACTTTAAACTGGGATGCCTTAGTTTGAGGCTTGTTTTTTGACCACAACTAACGAGCAAATCTGGGAGCAGCCAAGAATTGCCTTATTATTTCAGAAAGCAGTAATGTTACTCATTTCCACCTGCTGCCTATAAAGTCAGATTGTAGAAGTTGCCTTTGACATTTTGCAGGAGTTAGAAGCATAACAAACAAAAATAGGGAACATCTATACATCAATCAGAGAGACCACCAAAGAATTATTAATCATTTAATGTGGAGTGAACTGGCAGAAAAACTATTGTTTGCCTGGTGACAAGATTTATGTGGTTACCCAAAGAGCAAACAATATAGTTACTCTGTGGATCAGATTCTCAGTTCCTGTCATTTAGCACAGGCCCATTGTCTAAAGATTTTAATGGAGGTTTTCACTACTAATGCATACTTTTCAAAGTGCAGATGGAAACTGGGTAGCTTTTTAGACCACTCATATGATTTAGAGTGCTGATCCACATTTTCCTTCCTTGATGGTAAAACTAGGTGAAGAGAAAATATTCAAGTCAGAAATACTCAACTCAAAATACTCCTGCGAGTACTTTTCACCATTAGTTGTGCCAGAGCAAAACGGCCAAATAGTCAGAATATAGAATCATAGGATCATGGAATGCTTAAGGTTGGAAGGGACCTCTAGAGGTCATCTAGTCCAACCCCCCTGCTCACGCAGGGACACCTAGAGCACATAGCACAGGACTGCGTCCAAGTGGGTTTGGAAGATCTCCAGAGAAGGAGACTCCACAACCTCTCTGGGCAGCCTGTTCCAGTGCTCTGTCACCCTCACTGTTAAGAAATTTTTCCTTAAGTTCCTATGGAACTTTTGATGCTTCAGTTTGTGGCCATTTCCTCTAGTTCTATCAGTGGCCGCCAGTGAAAGGAGGCCAGCACTATCCTCCTCACTGCCTCCCTTGAGGTACTTATAGACACTGATTAGATCCCCTCTCAGCCTTCTCTTCTCCGGGATGAACAGGCTCAGCTTCCTCAGCCTCTCCTCATAGGGCAGATGTTCCAGGCCCCTGATCATCCTTGTAGCCCTGAGCTGGACTCTCTCCAGCAGCTCCACATCCCTCTTGTACTGTGGAGCCCAGAAATGAACACAGTACTTCAGATGCGGCCTCACCAGGGCTGAGTAGAGGGGCAGGATCACCTCCCTCGATCTGCTGGAGACGCTCTTCTTAATGCACCCCAGGATCCCATTGGCCTTCTTGGCCACAAGAGCACACTGCTGCCTCATGGTCAACTTGTCGTCCACCACGACACCCAGGTCCCTCTCTGCAGAGCTGCTCTCCAGAAGGTCAGTCCCCAGCCTGTACTAGTGTCTGGGGTTATTCCTCCCCAGGTGCAGGACCTTGCACTTGGCCTTGTTGAATTTCATGAGGTTTTTCACCGCTCAGTTGTCCAGTCTGTCCAGATCCCTCTGGATGGCAGCGCAGCCTTCTGGGGCATCAGCTACTCCTCCCAGTTTCATATCATCAGCAAACTTGCTGAGGGTCACTCTGTGCCTTCATCCAGGTCACTAATGAATAAATTGTAAAGGACTGGACCGAGGACTGACCACTGGGGGACCCCACTAGCTACAGGCCTCCAACCACACTCTGTATCACTGATCAGCACTCTCTGAGCTCCGCCATCCAGCCAATTCCTAATCTACCTCAATATCCTCTCATCTATCCCACACTTCCGGAGCTTGCCCAGGAGGATATTGCGAGGGACGGTGTCAAATCCTTGGTGAAGTCGAGATAGATGACAACCACCGCTCTCCCCTCATCTATCCAGCTGGTCATTCCATCATAGAAGGCTATCGGGTTAGTCAAGCAAGATTTTCCCTTGGTGAATCCATGCTGACTACTCTTGAGCACCTTCTTGTCCTACACGTGCCTGGAGATAACAGCCTGTATGAGCCATTCCATCACTTTTCCGGGGACGGAGGTGAGGCTGACTGGCCTGTAGTTGCCTGGGTCCTCCTTCTTGCCTTTTTTGAAGACTGGCGTGACATTGGCCTTCTTCCAGTCTTCCGGCACCCGTTCTCCAGGATCTTTCAAAGATGATGGAGAGTGGCTGAGCTATGACATCCGCCAGCTCACGCAGCACTCTGGGGTGCATCCCATCAGGGCCCATGGATTTGTGGATATCAAGTTTCCTTAAGTGCTCTTTGACCCAATCTTCCTCTACCCAGGGCGAGTCTTCCTCTCTCCACAGTTATTCTCTTGTCCCTATGGCCTGGGACTCTAAACGGCTGCCCTTGGTAAACACCAAAGCAAAGAAGGCATTGAGCAACTCTGCTTTTTATGTGTTCTTCGTAACCAGGGTACCCACCCCGTTCACCAGCGGACCCACGTTTTCCCTGACCTTCCTTTTGCTATTAATATATTTCAAGAAGTTTTTCTTGTTATTTTTAACATCTCTTGCCAGATTGCATTCCAAACGTGCCTTAGCTTTCCTTGTCGCATCTCTGCATTCTCTGACTACGTTCCTGTATTTCTCCCAGAGCACCTGTCCTTTTTTCCACATTCTGTATACCGCTGCCTTCTGCTTGAGCATTGCCACAAGCTCCTTGCTCATCCACGCAGGTCTCCTGCCCCCTCTACCTGACTTCTTACACACACGGATGCACTGTTGCTGGGCGTAGAGGAAGTGCCGCTTGAAAACTAACCAGCTCTCTTGGGTCCCCCTTCCTTCTAGAGCTCTAGCCCATGGGATTCTTCCAAGGAGGTCTCTGAAGAGGCCAAAGTTGGCCCTCCTGAAGTCCACGGTTGCAAGACTACTTACAGCCCTGCCTGCTCCTCATTGGATCCTGAACTCCACCAACTCATGGTCGCTGCAGCCAAGGTTACCCCCACCTTCACATCTCCCTCTCTATTAGTTAGCACGAGGTCCAGTAGCCCACCTCTCCTCGTCGGCTCCTCCACAACCTGCGTCAAAAAGTTATCACTGACACTCTGCAGGAACCTCCAGGACTGTTTGTGCCTGGCCGTGCTGTCCTTCCAGTCGATGTCGGGGTAGTTGAAGTCCCCCATGAGAACCAAGACCTGTGACCGTGAGGCAATATCCAGCTGACTGTGGAAGGCCTCATCAACCTCCCTGTCCTGGTCAGGTGGCCTGTAGCAGACACCCACCACAGTGTCTCCCACATTAGCCTGCCCTCTAATCCTTACCCACAAGCTCTCAACTCGCTCATCCTCGACTCCCAGGTTGAGCTCCATGCATTCCAGTTGCTCTCTCACATAAAGAGCAACTCCACCACCTCGCCTTCCCAGCCTGTCCTTCCTAAAGAGCACACAGCCTTCCATGACAGCGCTCCAGTTGTGTGAGGTGTCCCATCACGTCTCTGTGATTCCAATGAGATCATGTCGCTGAGACCGCACACAGGTCTCCAGTTCGTCCTGCTTATTCCCCATGCTTTGTGCATTGATGTACAGGCGTTTCAGGGAAGTAACCAAGCCTGCAGGTTTCCCAGGAGTGGTGAAAGCGGACCCTCTGTGATCATTTCCTATCCTCACTTCCCCACTGCCATACTCCTGCTGGAAGCCATCTGACCTTGGCTGTGTGGTACTGTTCGCCATGTCTGTGTGACATTCCCCTTCCCCCTTCTTGCCTAGTTTAAAGCCCTCCTAACCAGGTTGGCCAGCCTTTTGACAAAGAGATGTGTGCCCCTCTTGCTGAGGTTGTTCCCATCATTCCCCACTAGCTGGTGGTCATCAAACAAAGTCCCATGGTCATAGAAGCCAAAACCCTGTTGCCAAGCCCAGCGGCGCAGCCAGTTGTTAATCTGCCATATCCGCCTTCTCCTTCTTGAATCCATTCCCCTTGTTGGTGGGATAGAGGAGAACACTACCTGGCTCCCATACCTTTGATGGCCATTCTTAAGGCTCTGAAGTGATGCTTCATATCCCTCAGTTTCCCCGTGGCATCATTTGTGCCTGTGTGAAACAGTACCAGTGAGTAGTAGTCGGACTCCTGGATAAGCCTTGGGATCCTTTCTGTAACATCCTTTCTCAGGCCCCTGGCAAGCAGCAGACCTCTCTGCATAAGGGGTCTGCTCTACAGACCCTGCAGCGTGGAGTCACCCACGACGATCACCCGCCGCTTCTTCTGGGCGCTCCTCTTCTCCTTAGGGGGAGCAGCCCCAGGGCGTGCACCTGACTGCCTCTCTGCAGACAGCCCCCGAGATGGGCCTTGGTTCATGACCTCCTCTAACCGATCCCCAAGTTCCAGGGCCTCGTACCTGTTGGACGTGGTCACTGGTGGAGGTGAGGCGGGCTGTGGAAGGGTTCTCCTGCCACCTCAAATAGGGACCTGTTTCCATGCGAACTTGCTTCCATGGTTGTTTGTCCCTTGATACTGTTAATTCTGCCCCCTCTGCCCTATGGCAAGAGGGTACTGGATTTACAGACTGAACTGGGGCGTTCTCTGAGTGGCTTTCCTGGGAAGACTGCAGAATGCACCTCCACCAGTCTGTTTCTCTTTCACATTCCCTGATGGCCTCAGCCTTTCTACTTCCTCCTTCAGCTCCACCACCAGGCTGAGCAGGTCGTCCACCTGCTCACACCTAAGGCAGGCAATGTTTTCACTACTCCTTGGTAACATGGAGAGGCTCAGGCATTCCCCACAGCCAGAAACCTGGACTACTGCAGGTTTCTGTGGCGATTCAGTCTATGCCGCCACAGTCTTCCTGGTGGAAGCTCTCTGCCGAGTGGAGACCATGGCTTCACCTGATCTCCCGCTGCTGGAAAAGCCTGTGAAGAGGATTCTTTTCCACACCTGGGAGGAGATTCCCTGCACACGCCCAGGTCGCTCGCGCTCCCTGGGGGCGGCTTTTGAATTCCCGCTGGCCCCGCTGGCTCTGTCCCCACTCAGTCAGAGCCACCTCTGCCTGGAGCTCAGCGCGGCCCGCACTGGGGTCGGCACTGGGGCTGCCTCTCGCTGTTGGCCCTTTCGCGTTTGGCGGCTTTGGCCGCGGTTGTTTGTTTCTAGACAAGGAGCTCCGGCACGAGCGTCCAACCCAGAGCCCTCCCCTTCGAGATCAGAGCCCTTCCCTTCGAGGTCCAGCATTCAGTTCAAGGCATACTTAAACACTCCTCTGAAAAAATGGCTCTTCAACGTCTGAACTTCACCTGACAGAATGCAATACCACTGACATTCTTTTCTAATCCACATTTAGGTCTGTTAACAACACAAGTTATCATCATGAACAACTGACTGAGTGACTTTCATGATGCTTGATTATTATTATTATTATTTTAATGCTTATCATTTTTTTCTTTCTGTTGAACATTTCCATGAAAGGAAGAAAAAAGGAAGAAAAAATCTATGACATGCACACACTTGGCAGAAATTCGTATAGGCAGTTTTGTCAACAAGTCGTGCCATACAGTGTTGAGGGAAAGGAGTATTTGATTTCAGGGTGGGATGTTAAGACTATCTGAAGTTCTTTTTCCCATTTTGTTTTTGTTAGAAGAGAAGAGTTTAGGAGGATCCTATTCCATATTACCATATTTTCATGATCAGAATCATCCTGTGAGAGATGAAATGAAATAAGATTTTAAACTCCTGTTCAGCTCTTTTGATTTGCTAGAATAGAAAGCACTGGTTTTGATGCAGCACAATCAGATAGTACAGCCAACTTTTGCTACACAAAAACATCTTTAATCTAAAAACTGGGTAACTGCCCTTGCACATCACTAGGCCTGAGCTAATAAGCCCAAGAAATAAATGTGAACAGGCTTATTAGTTTGATTAGACTGTTCAGGTTATTTGCATTCTGATTTATTGATGCTAAGCATGAATAGATCTGAGCAGAGGCAGGATAAGATGCTGTCTTTTGGTAACGGGTTTTACAGACCTCTCTCAGTTACCCATGGCTGCTTCCAGTGCATTGCAAGGGAGGTTACGCGTTTCACTGTGGGCTTTTAAGCTACGTAGCAGGAAATCTAGCCACTGCTATAATTAATAATTAAATAATATATTTTTCTACTGTTATTAGTAATTCCTAAGCATCAAGTTTACAGATGTTCAAGGATCCACCTACAAAGCAGCTGTCATTTTGGTTGTCTTTTCCTGGCAGACATATCTTCCCCTCTCATCAACATTGCATTCCTCTGCATTTGGATGTCTCAGCTCTTCTTACGTGTATTGATAGGGTAAGTTGAGTCAGGATCCAATTTATATTACGGGGAGCATAAGCTAACTACAGAGGGTGATAAATTTTGACCAATGGGGATGAGAGTTAGTCCATCTAAGTTGGACTGAGATCGTGCGGGTCCTTTTCTAGTATGTGTTAGAGATCCATACCAAAGTAAGATGTGGCTACTTTGTGTCTTAACTGTAGATAGTCAATCAAGTGAATAAAAGTTAGGTGATTAATACAGGTGAGAAGGGTTGAAGAGAGCAGGTATATCATCTTGCAGGAGATTTAAGAGGAAAAATCATTTTAGTGTGTGTTTGTGTGCACAAGAACTGGAGGAGAAAATACACAGTCTCATAGCAGACTTGGGATCTGTGGAAGGACCTGGAAAAAAAAAAGAGAGAGAGGGTTGAAAAAGACCTCTCTAGTAGCTGTTTCCCTTATTTAACAAGACAACAACTTCATTTCAGTGTTAAATTTATTTCCCTTGTAATCTGGTAAATAATAAAGTGTGCAAAGATCTAGATTTCTTTTCTTTCTTTTTTTCCTTCTTTCCTCTTTTATTTTTTTCTGTTTTCTTTTTTCTCCTCTCTTTTTTTTTTTTTTTCTCTTTGATGTAGCATCAGCTCCTATTTGGCAGATGAAGCAGTACCCTATCATCTTATTTCCAGATTGTTATCTTAGTTACATGAATGCCTTATGCTGGGCCCATGCCATGTGAGGGAGGAATTATTTTATTGCTATTTTAAAAGGAGCATGTTGGATTTCCACCACCACTACCTTTTTTTTTTTTTTTTTTTTTTTTTCCTGACGGTTATGGTTCCTTTTGTGGCTGACTTCACTAAATCTTTTCCCTGACTGACTCACACTGGTTTGCATTGAGTATGCTGCCGCATCGCAGTGTGACATGTAGGATCTGATGCAGCTTAGGTTTTTGGAGAAAAAGTAGGTAAAAATGGGCATTTATTTTCCTCTCTGGCTCATTTGAATAGGAAAGAATGAGATGGATACAAGGCACTTCTGTTTATGCCAGCAGTAAGTTCTGTTCAGCCTGAACACACTTGCAATAATAATAAACGGCTCTTTTACTTTGACAAAGCCCCTGTGGCATTTTCCTGGCTCACAGGAGCTGTTCCAAGTATCATAGATTTGGATAGGTCTCATCACTATTGTTTAGATCTTAATGAATACTGATAAAATATTCATTGACTTTTGAAAATTTATTTTATTTTGTTTTGTTTTAAGGTTTTTGAAATGATGCTCCTGTGTGGGTAACTAGAGGTATCCTGCAATAAAAGTCCATAAAAATGGGTTGGCAGAATGAGAGCATCAATAAAATTGTCTTTATGTTTACTTCCAGAGCAGGTTTTCTGCTGACCTGGCTTTTATTTCTTCTTTAAATATTAATTGTTGATTTGCGTGTTTGAAAACATGTTCTAGAGTTCCCTTAGGCACATAGATAGACTTTTTTTTTCTTCTTCTGCCCTTTCTAATCTTGCTTCACTATCTCTTCCTTCACTTCCACTTTCCACCTTTCAGCCTCCCACCATGACAAGTAGAGTGGATAAGACCCATTGCTGAGGGTGCTGGTGCTGCACATCAATAAAATCAATAATAGATAGAGTTATGACTGAAGATTATTATCTTGCATGTAAGATAATGTACAGTCATCTTACTGCAAAAGCTAGTGAAAAACATTTTTAACAAGGACTAAAAGACCCAAGGGGAAAAGGGCAAGAAATAATCAGGACGGTGCTGTTCATTCTGCTTTGATTCATTACAGGATAACACCTTTCTCGCTCACGACCTACATTACAAATTTACTTCCCTGACTCCTGCTAAAGAAGAGATCACTGAGAGAGTCTGTCCTGTGCAAATCCTCCCTGTGCAATTCTCCAGCAAATGAATCTTGGCTGTGAGCTCCTGGTGCTTGCCTTTTAAAAAAACAAGAGAGGAAACACCAGACAAATAGTGGAAAAAGTTACTCAAAATTGTTCAGTTGAAAGAATGCTAATATTTTCAATCTGCAGGCTTTGGACAAATTATTTTACTGGTTTATTTGGATGCTAATAATTTTACTTAGGGGAGGAGGTGAAGAAAGCCTTTTAAACTGGTTACTGGAAGTGTTTGCCAGGAAACAATGCTTCTTCTTGGTGGTCCCAAACACTCACGTATTAAGTCTTGATTTATGATTTTTTTTTTCCAAACTGAGACAGCTTTATACTTTATACTTTTTATCAGCCTGAGGATGATCAACCATATTCAAATATTTTCAAGATTAAGATGTACTGCTACCCTAAATTCATCTGGTTTCTTGAAAAACAAAGTAAACTCTTCACTAGTACAGAGTTCAGGCTCCTTTCTCCAACATTTATTGTCTCTATCCTTTGGAAATCAGAGCAGATTTCTCTAATTAACAGAGTTTCCCCCATAGAGTGCCTAGACTTTGTATGCATGTGTTTTGTATGCTGTCATAGCTGGGAACTGAACTAGGTTGCTTGTGATCCAAAGGCAGCAGTCCTGCTTGGTGAGGCAGAGGAAGCCAACCCAGAGCCAGCAGGCACTAAGCAAACATTTCTGGAGCTGAAGCTACTAATTCTCTAATTCAAACGTTCATTCCCATGTTAAACAGACCAAACCTTGTGAGGAGGACAGTTGCAGTCCTGCACAGTAAGGGCATTATTTGGTTTGCCTGAACTAACGCTGCAATTTGTCACTTAGAAC
Source organism: Tinamus guttatus (assembly GCF_059628265.1). Lineage (NCBI taxonomy): Eukaryota > Metazoa > Chordata > Aves > Tinamiformes > Tinamidae > Tinamus > Tinamus guttatus. The sequence goes on from NW_028288676.1 coordinate 989,073, forward strand.
CAGAAAGCTTCATATGCCTGTTGAATGCCAAAGTATTTCTACTATGCAACTGTTATTTCTGGCTCTTAAAAGCTTTGCCCTATTATACAGTCATTTCACTGTGCTTCTGCTTGTAGCTTGTCTGTGGCTAAAAGCAAGCTGTCATTTCTGAGGAGATCACTTCACCCTGGTAAGCATGACAGGAGTGACAGGAGTGACAGAAGGGAAGAGGACACGTACTCATTCTGGCTGTATTCAAGGTTATTGCCAGTAATTTCCTCTTTGGAATGTAAATACAAGAACTTCACCAAAATGATGCTTCCCTTAACCCTGACAGTTGTGGTTGCAAGCCCAGGCTACTTTCACATGGATTTAAATGCCTCTTGTGTCCCACTGCTGTCTGCATCCCAAGTACCATGTTTGATAGGCATATAATAAATCTTAAAAAAAAAAAAAAAAAAAAAAGAATGGCTTCTCAGATCACACTTGGCTAGAAAAATGGGTAGAGGACTGCCAAGACTTGTTTTGACAGTGAGATCTTATAGTTTGAGGGATGCAATTACTTGCACTCTTACTGTTTGGTCATTTGAAGGTCATTTGAACATCCAAAAAATTTTTTTGAAAGGGTTAATGCAATTTAAATAGATTCACATAGCTGTTGAACCTTATCATTTAGACTCTTTCATAATTGATGTTACTGCTTCATGGAATTGGCCTTTTTCTACAGATCATCTATAAGTAGCACTGCTTGCAGTTTGCATCGTCCCTGTTTCTTTGATGGCTTTCTGGTACACTTAATTTTATGTGGTTCATAATCTTAGAATCACAGAATCATTATGGTTGGAAAAGGCCTTCAAGATCATCGAGCCCAACCATAAGCCCTTCAACACCATGCCTTTTAAACTATGTCCCCAAGAAGTCCCTCATCTACACATTTCTTGAATACTGACAGAGACGGTGACTCAAACAGGGAGTCACCACTGGGCAGCCTGTTCCAATGCTTCCTCATTCTTTCCATGTAGAATTTTTTCCTAATATCTAACCTGAATCTTTCCTGGTGCGACTTGAGGCCATTTCCTCTTGTCCTTCTGGTAATTATTCTGGAGAAGAGATTGATCCCTGACTCACTACAACATCCTTTCAGGTAGTTATAGAGAGCAATAAGGTATCCTCTGAACCTTCTCTTCTCAAGACTAAATAACCCCAACTCCGTCAGCTGCTCCTCATAAGGTCTGTTCTTCAGCCCTTTCACCAGCTTTGTTGCACTTCTCTGGACACACTCCAGCACCTCCATATCTTTCTTGTAGTGAGTGAACACAGAATCCAAGTGGTGGCCTCACCAGGGCTGAGTACAGGGGGGCGATCATCAGCCTGGTCCTGCTAGGTGCACTGTTCCTGATACAAGCCAGGAGGCCGTTGGCCTTCTTAGTCACCTGGGCACACCGTGCCTTATGTTCAGTCGGCTGTCGACCAATACCATCAGATCCTTTTCTGATGTGCAGCTCTCTAGCCACTCTGCCCCAAGCCTGCATGCGGTTGTTGTGACTGAAGTGCAGGACCCAGTACCTGACCTTGTTGAACCTCATACGGTTGGCCTCAGGCCATTGATCCATCCAGTCCAGGTCCCTCTGCAGAGCTTTTCTACCTTCAAGCAGATCAACTCTTTCTCCCAGCTTGGTGTCGTCTGCAGACTTGCTGAGGGTGCACTCAATCCCCTCATCCAGATCATCAGTACAGATATTAAAGAGGACCCTGGTCCCAACACTGAGCCCTGGGGAACACCACCCTGGATGGTTGCCTGCTAGATTTAACTCCATTCCCCACCAACTGGCCATCTCACCAGTTTCTCATGAAGCGAAGAGTGCACCCGTCTAAGCCATGAGCTGCCAGCTTCTCCAGAGAATGCAGTGGGAGATTGTGTCAAAGGCCTTATTGAAGTCTAAGTAAACCACAACCACAGCTTTTCACTCACCAACTATGTGGGTCATAGAAGGCGATCAGGTCATGAGGTAGGACCTGCTTTTCAGGAGCCCGTGTTGGCTAGGCCTGATTCCCGGTTGTCACGCACATGATGTGTGATCACCCTCAAGGCAATCTGCTCCATAACCATCCCTGATACCGAGGTCAGACTGACAGGCCTGCAGTTCCCTCAATCTTCCATCTGACCTTTCTTGTAGATGAGCATCACACTGGCAAGTGTCCAGTCCGTTGTTGACCAGGACTGCTGATGATGGAGAGCGGCTTGACGAGCACTTCCACCAGCTCCCTCAGAACCCTTGGGTGGATCCCATCTGGCCCCATGGCTTTGTGAATATCCAAGTGGAGTAGCAGGTCACTGTTTCCTCCTGAATTATGGAGGAATTATGGAGGTGTTCCTTCTTCTCCATAGTTGTCTTCCAGGTCCGGGGGTCAGGTACCTTGAGGATAACTGATCTGGTTGTTATAGAAGGCATTAGGTGCCTCAGCCTTATCCTCATCTTTGGTGAAAATGTTCTCTGCTGCATCCAATAAAGAGTAGAGAATTTCCTTGTCTTCCCTCTTGTTAATTTATCTGTGGAAGCATGATTTTACTATTTGTCTTGTTCTTGGAAATTTCCAACTCTAGACAGAACTCTTATTACTTGTTAGAGCAGTTAGGAGAAGACTGCGTGTGCAGACCATGGACTCGTTTCTGTAACCTGTCCTCCAGGAATCATGTATTTGTACCAAAATCCAGCCCATACAGTCACAAGGAGAAGCCTAAAAAGGCAGTGGGAGAGAAACCAATGCAGTGGTATTTCCCAAACCAACAGGAGTCTTAGGCAACACAGCTACAGATACGCAGAACTCAGTAGAGCATCTCCAGGGGACATACCCTTCTGAATATGTTATTTCTGGGAATCATGAATAATGCTAGAGAAGGAGTATATGCACAGAGCAAAAAATTGCTGTAAGTCCGGCTTTTAAAAAATATCTGCAGGTTAAAGGGATAAGCCCTGGGAAAAGAAGGGAGATGCCAACATTGACTGCCACTGGCCAAAGGGGAGAAGCTGAATTTCTTTTTCTGTAGAATTTTTTAGTATTTTCCTGTTTTTGTTTTCCAGTTCAACTAGCAGAAGCAAAGAATATTTTGCTCACAGGCGAGTATGAATAGATAGAAAAGTAGAATAACCAGATATGTTGTGATCTATCTACCAAAGTCCTCATGACATTCCTATAACAGCAGTATACAACTGAAATTTTTGCTCTTCAGGCAATCACAGACTTCTGCAGGGCTCTTACGGAATTTACTTAGTGAGAAAATGGTGCAAGCTCCAGGGTAAAACCATAAGACTTATTTAAAATAAGAATTTCAAAGACTTGATATGCTACAGTGTTTCTGTTTGTTTGATTAGTTGATTTTTGTTTTTACTTTTTTTTTTTCTGTTTCTAGAAGTATTTTGAGGAAAGCTTAATGAAGTAAAAACTGCGTAATATTTTAATGGGAAGTTATTTGATTTCTGATACTGGTGAAAGTGATAATATGAGCTTTCATTTGTTGCAAAAGGACTGACAAATGATAAAAAAATACATAACAAACAATACACTATGTGAAGAAATAACTGTTTTTATGCAGCATTTAGTGAGTTAATTAGCCAAAAAGGGTATGGTGAATGTTGTATAGAATTCCTCATCAAAAATATTTTCCTTCATGTAAGCAAGTGGTTAATGTCAGTGCAACTTTTTAAAATGTATTTTACAAACAGTCTTGGAGCATATACCATGAAGGGTATATACTGTATGGTACTTTGAGCAAGAATTATTTGAAGTGCTAATGATTCATTTAGATGGGGAAGATCAGGACTTGCTTGATGTCTGATGATGTGTGAAAACAGCAAGAGAACATTTTATATGGAGCGGAATATCTTTTAATTATCTTTCTAAAGAAAAAAAGTATAAAGCAGGCATATGAATGGTAACGAGGATCTTAAGAGACTGAATAGTTGTTTGGCCTTGAGAAAGGAAGAATAGATATAGATGTATACTAAAATATATATCAAAGACATACCTATGCTCACACACATATTTTATACATAATATTTACATGCCTATCTTACATGAATATAATGAAACAGTGTAATTATGAAATTAATCAGTACAGTGATATATAATGAACTATTTTATATTAACATCTAAAGGCTGTATCATGAATAATATCACCAAAGATATTAATAGTGATTTCTTCTTAAGTAAAAAAAATCGATATATTCATTGTATTGTCACTGAACATGATGAATTCACTTAATTTTAGTGCAGACATGCTATGCATTGCTGTTTTGTAAGAATAATAGTGTAAAGTATTGTTAAGTCACACTTCATACATATATGGCAAAACTTTTAAAGTTCATATGAAACTGTGCATATGGCTCTGCCATAAGGCTGTAAGTCTGAATCATTCAGACAGATATGCATATCTTGGGAATATAACTGCTCTATAGAGCACTGCTGCTTCAAATTTGGGGTTGGATGTTGATTTTAGATTCAAAATAAAGATACTCCCAAAAGAAAGTTCAATATGTGAGTCAAACCAATGGGACAAATATATATCCAAATATAAATTCAATTTCAATTTTTTATAAAAGACAACCTCTTCAAATTTGAAATGATGACTAAAACCCTTTTGAAAATGTTTTGCCAAAAGCTTTTCAGATAATTTTGCAAGACTGAAAATTAGCTGGAGTGTTACACAAACACTTTTAAAAATACTATTCTGTGAAGTACTGGGCATGTCTGAAGATGGGAAGACAGATTTATCCTTCAGAGAGAGAAAAAGGAAAAATTAATCTGTTACAGATCTCCAATGAGCAAAAGCTACTAGAACTAACTAACTAAATAAATAAATAAATGCAACTATTTTTTACAAGAATTGAGATAACCAATGGAATCATACACTGTTTATCCTTACTGTCTAGTAACAATTCTGTTTATATGTGAGTATTCTTTTTAGATTATGTTTATAACTATTAATTCACTCACATTACATAATTTCTGGAGACATCAGTCAGTGCCAGTCCCATGGTTATACGCGCCATGTAAATACATAATCAGTGCCTGGAAAAATTTAAAATCTAAATAGGCAAGGCAGACAAAAATGAGGGACAGACAAGCAGTTAATGCCAGGCAATAATCTTTTCAGTGAAGAGGAAGCTCAGTGAGTAAAACAGGTTAGGATTGATCAGAATGGACTAGCACTTGGGAAAATAAAGTATTTTGAGGGCAAGAAAATCCCCTGAAGACTTGAAGAGAAATCTGAGATGGGTGATGCATGGGTGGTTAGACGGGCTGGGGAGGAAACCTGCCAGACAGTAGATAAGTAGTGTTGCAGAGCATGAGGATAGCACTGAAGGTTGGATTGTACAAATAGAATAGAAAAACTTACAACAGCTTGTCAAGGCATAGTTTTCTGTCTGGAAAAGGCTCCAAGGCTCCAAAGACAGTGATGGAGTTTGTGTGTGCTGGGTTACCCGTCAAGCAGTTACTTGGCCAGGTCTGACACAGTCGGCTCTTTACTGTTTTTTTTTGTCTTGTTTTGTTCTGTCTTGTTCAGTACAAATGTTAGACAGCTTGGAAAATCTTGCAGTTTTTCTTCATATGTGATCTATGTAGTTAAAACTGTCTTAAAATATAGAAAAAGCAATCTTTTCATTATTTTGAATTTTTTTGAAAAAAAAAAATTAACCCATTTTCATCAACACTGCCCAGCCAATCTCCTCTACTTACCCTACTACAACCTACCAGCCTCAACATCTCAGAAAAAGAGGACTCAAACCTCCACCTCCAGCTCCCAAAGCTGGTATTCTCCATTAAACTATCTTCTGACCTCTCTACACCTAAACTGCCTAGCACCCACACCTGAACTTGGAGGCTTATGACCTCCTATCGGAATTACCCCACTAAACCCCATAGAAGTTCCACTACTCAATACTGCCATCCTCCTGGCATCTGAAGTCACTGTAACCTGAGCCCATCACAGCATTACCGAATGCAACCGAAAACAAGCTATTCAAGTTCTACTATTAACTATCCTCCTTGGATTTTACTTTACCCTACTACAAACTATAGAATACCATGAAGCCCCATTCTCCATTGTTGATGGAATTTATGGCTCCACATTCTTTGTAGCAACTGGATTCCACGGATTACATGTAATTATTGGATCTACCTTCCTAACCGTATGCCTATTCCGTCTCATTAAATTTCACTTTACATCTAATCACCACTCTGGCTTTGAAGGAGCTGCCTGATACTGACACTTCGTTGATGTAATCTGACTATTCCTCTATATTACCATCTACTGATGACGATCCTGCTCTTCTAGTATAATTATTACAATTGACTTCCAATCTCTAAAATCTAGTTGCGCCCTAGAGAAGAGTAATAAACATAATTACATTTATACTCCTACTATCTCTAATCCTCTGCACTCTTCTAACAACCATCAACCTATGATTAGCCCAAACAAACCCAGACACAGAAAAACTCTCTGCATATGAATGTGGCTTCGATCCCCTAGGGTCAGCTCGACTACCATTCTCAATCTGATTTTTCCTCAGTAGCTATCCTATTCCTACTATTCGACCTAGAAATCACCCTCTTACTTCCTCTCCCATGGGCAATCCAACTTCCTCACCCACTACTCACAATACTATGGACCCCCTTAATCTTACTCCTACTAACACTAGGATTAGTCTACGAATGAGTCCAAGGAGGACTTGAATGAGCCGAATAATAGAAAGTTAGTCTAATACAAGACAGCCGACTTCGGCTCGGCAGATTACAGCAATCACTGTAACTTTCTTATGTTAGTACATCCTAGCTTCTACTCTGTCTTCATCCTAAGTTGCCTAGGACTAGCCTTCCATCGAACCCACTTTACTTCAGCCCTACTCTGCCTAGAAAGCATGATACTTTCATTATACATCGTCTTCTCGATCTGACCAATCCCTACCCAAACCCCATCATTCACCCTTATCCCCATACTCATACTGACCTTTTCCGCCTGGGAAGCTGGTATAGGACTCACCATATTGGTAGCATCCACCCGAACCCACGGCTCAGACCGCCTCCACAACCTAAACCTGCTACAATGTTAAAAATTATAATCCTTACTATCATACTCATCCCAACAGTCCTACTATCCCCCAAAAACCTTATCTGGACAAACGCAACAACCCACAGTTTACTAATCGCATCCCTCAGCTTACAATGATTACACCCAACATACTTCCCCTACAAATTCTCAAACCAATGATCAGGCATTGATCAAATCTCAGCCCCGTTCCTAGTACTTTCTTGCTGACTTCTCCCCCTCATATTTATCACCAGTCAAAACCACCTCCGCTCCGAACCAATAACACGAAAATACACCTTTATTACTACCCTTATTACAATCCAACCCTTCATTCTCCTAGCCTTCTCATCCACAGAACTATCCCTATTCTACATCTCTTTTGTAGCAACCTGAATTCCAGCACTAATCCTAATCACACAATGAGGAAACCAACCAGAACGTCTTAGCGCTGGCATTTACCTCTTATTCTACACCCTAATCAGCTCCTTCCCCCTACTAATCGTCCTATTACACCTCCACATACAAAGAGGCACGCTTCACACACCTCCTATAAAACTCCTACACCCCCTACTAACACCATCATGAACTAACATTCTATCAGGCCTAGCACTCCTAATGGCATTCATAGTAAAAGCCTCATTATATGGACTCCACCTATGACTGCCAAAAGCCCATGCAGAAGCACCCATTGCAGGATCTATGCTTCTTGCTGCCCTTCTCCTAAAACTAGGAGGCTATGGCATCATACGAATTACCATAATTACAGGCCCACTAACTAGCTACCTCTCCTACCCATTCCTCACTCTTGCCCTATGAGGTGCATTAATAACTAGCTCCATCTGCTTACGCCAAACTGACCTAAAATCACTAATTTCATACTCATCTATCAGCCACATAGGACTGACAATTGCAGCCTGCATAATCCAAACTGAATGATCCTTCTCAGGAGCCATGACTCTTATAATTTCCCACGGCCTCACCTCCTCCATATTATTATGTCTGGCAAATACAAACTACGAACGTACACACAGCCACTTCCTCATCCTAACCCGAGGCTTACAATCTCTACTTCCTCTTATATGCACATGATGACTCCTAGCTAACCTAACAAATATAGCCCTCCCCCCAACAATCAATCTCATAGCCGAGTCAAATATAACTGGCTCTATTTTAAGTGTTTTAAATGTATGAGGAGTGGATAGGTGAAACAGAGACTGTCTAGATTGGGCTAATTGTTTCAGTAAATGACTAAAGACATTTTCAAATTTTACTTAAATAAAAGATTTGGTTAACATAGCTAACATTATGAAATATATCATTTTACATATATCATTTCGTTACTTCACAAGACTTAAAAGAGTGGCCTATCTGTTTTCTAGACAAATTATATGTTGATCTGAGAAAAGAACTGGTGTTACAATTTATAACATCTCAGTAACTTTTCTATTGGTAAAAGCCCTGAAAGACTGGAAACAGGATTTCCAAACTCCAATTTCTCAGCGTTTCTTTCACTCCATCATGTCTCTTACTCCAGAGAAAAAGTAGCCCATGGAGTTGTCAGCATAACATTACAGGGTTAGTCAACTACATGAGCCAACATGAAAAACAATAGTAGTATAATTAGATGCTTTATCCCTTAAACAGTAAATTACTCTAAAGATTGGAATGACAACAGTAAAATCCCTTGGCAGATTTATTTCCATTCCAAAGATTTCACCTTGAATCTTGACACAGCTATTAATGGAGGATTCTGGTACTAATTCTGTGTTCTGTAATCAAATACAGGTTTCAGATTAACATACTTTGGAATCACAGTAGTCAAACCCAGCTGAAAAGCTGGGAGCGGTCATCATACGGGTATTTGGTCTTGTTAGCATGATCACATTTCCCAGGGCATGTAAGAGAGTCAGTATGAAAGAAACTGAGAGAGAAAACTGCAATTGGGAACTAGGCAGGTGGCTCAGTAAACAGATGGCATCTTTCATAATTCAGTAAAAAGAAAAATATCTACATATTTTACACATGCCACATCTACATACATGTCTATACAAAACAAACCAACAAAAAACATACATAGGTTTAGGAGAAAGAATTTCAACTAAATGTATAAATAGTCTTTGAAAACAAACTGGAAATCTCAATGTCACTTGATTTTGTCTTTATTGTTGTATACAAGCTCTTAAATAAATCCATAAATATTGTGGAAGCAATAGGAGATGCATTTTTCTGCTCCCCAGAAAGGTCTGCTGCTTCTCAATGCATTTTATACCTAGTTCAAAAATAGTCCACCTGTATGTACAGATTACCACTGTAATGTTGCCCAGCTCAATTTTGATTTGGGTTATTGGACGTGTTAGTGCTGTTTTTGTGACCCAAAGCTGCCTGTGCACCTGACTTTTTGAAATGTTTCTCTTGATATTTCTTTGGGAAATAATAGTTGTCATGCTCATTCAGGACAGGTCATGTTTTTCTTTGGGAATTAATAGTTGTCATGCTCATTCAGGACAGGTCATGTTTTTCTTTGGATTCACAATGTAATGGAGAGAGGAAATATCAGAGAAATACTGCTCTGCCAATTTCTTTGGATCTTCAGTGCATGAAGTGTAACGACAACTACATTGCAATGAAAATATACTTTGATATTTAGTTAGTTAGTTAGTTAGTTAGTTTCACAATTGACAAGTGATCCGAGAGTTTCATATTTTCTCCCTGTTGCCTTGATGCATGCTACTGCTGCTATAAACGGATCCTACTCGCGATTTGGTATTAACCACAGTGACCTTGGTAAAGTGTTTGAGGGATATACAGAAGCATATCAAAAGTAACTCCAGGAAGGGAAGAATTTTGTTTGCTGTTGTTGCTTGGTTTAATTTCCACAGTGTCCACTGCATTTAATTCTGGAAATGGCTGACAGGACACATTCGCAGCTTGGTTGAGCCTCAGAGCAGCTCTATCCCATTTAGGACACAGTGCCAGAACTAATCTCTTCATTTGGGGCAAAACTTCCATAACAAACCTCTGAGTTCATTAGCGCTGTGGGAGATGGGAAATTCTCCATGGTACACTTATACACCAAGGAATCTCAAGGGATTTATTGTAACCCAGCATCCTGATAATTAACTTAATTAGTTTACCAATTTATGAGGTTTCTGGTAATGAAAAGTGCTATGACAGAGAATTAGGTTTTGACATGCATTGATGCTTTTGCAATGTTGCCTCATGCTACGTGGTCCCGACAGGGTTCCTATCTGACCTGTTAGTTGACCGTTTATTCACCTGATGCGGGTATACTACTATTCAGTACTTCTGTGGGGTACATTGAGAAAGATAAAAAAACTGCTAATTCAGAAATATCTAAGTACGTTTTTTCCAAACCATTATACTCTAGAATTATCACATGCATACGCATACACACATGCATATAAATACAAATACATACATAGATATGTATTTATATATTTATACCTATGTATGTGGACACTTGCTTCTCCAAGCTCTAATTCACAGGTTTGCCAGAAGAGCAGTGAAGAATGGTGAAGTTAGAAGCAGTGAGTGGAGCACAGCAGTGCTCTATGCTCTGTTCCTAGCCTGTCCTCAGGTTAGTGAAGTGTGGAAGCTTCTCCAGAGAGTGAAGCTAGACCAGATGATGTTTATTTGTTTAACATAATTTATTCTCCTTAATGTCCTCTTCCTGTCATGCACAAAAAAGAATTTTCAGCGCAGTAATAGCTACCAGGAAAAAAAAAAAAAAAAAAAAAACAGCTAGAATGGTTGAACCAGGGAAGTTTCTGTTGGCAGTCTGTGTTCACAATTCTAAGTGAATGTTTCCAAGTTATGTTCTCTGTGGAATTCAGGAGTCATTTGCAAAACCAAACACTATAGCATTGTATCCTCATGACACATAGTCACCTGAGAAGGTGAAAGAGAGATATTTATGGGCCTATTTGAGAGGAGATGAAACAGAGGATCACAAGAAACTGTTTTGGTCTCGAAATCAGCAGAATACTCCGTAGGCTTTCACTTCCTCAATATATATTTTTTTCTTTTTTTTAGTTTTTCTTTTTCTTTTTTCTTTTTTTAAATGAGTGAAAGAATGAGGTCTCAGAGTACACCCTCTTTGTGCTAATGAAATACAAATTATTCACTGTTTTGCAAAGACATATTATCCTTCCTTACATATTACAAGTAAGAAAGCTGATGCCAAAGTGTGCATCAATGAACAACTGAAGTAACTGTTCACTGAGACCTGTTTGCAATTGTAGAAGGTCATACTGGTAACACTTCGGAAATTGCTGTAAATACAGTTTGTGTCATATTTGAATGCTTGTACTTCCCTAAATATCCATAAGTACCTACGTACAAGATATTTCTCAGTTCCTAATCCCCAAGTTTTATAAGCATTTTTTCATTTCCAATATATTCGCTTATATTTAGTAGGAAAAGGCAATCGCTACTCATGAAACATTTAGAAGTTTTTCAAGGAAGACGTGATCTTCCTTGAACCACAAAGATCTTCCAAGATCCACAAAATTTTTTACTTTTATTTATTTATTTATTTATTTTGGTAACTGGTAACTGAAGACCAGAAATGTCCAAGCTTGACTTCTTCATCACTTCCTTACTATAAAAAGTATATATACTATATAGTATAGTATAGAAGTTGCATTCTGAATCAGGCTGAAATAACTTAAAAGCTCTGGTTACTGCTAGACTTTTCAGAGGAAATTCTGTGAAATTTGTTGATACCATTCATCTTGTTTTGCTGCCCTCCCTTGTACTTCCAAAATTCCTTTGGTACCTTAGTGTCATTTGCACAGGAAAAACAACTGTGATCTTCTTCATTCATAAGCTTTTACTGAGAAGCTCTTCATACAAAAATATTTTTAATAGCCCTCTCAGGTTTGATGAGGATTCTCAGTGATCTGCACTATATCTGGATCTGCCTACCTAGGCTCCACTAGAATGGCTTCATTTGAAATTTATGTGAACTACTGGAACCTGAAGACTTTTAGATCTGTAGATTCGGATCTTTCAAGAGAAATCTCTATACAGTGGAGCCCATTTTACAAATTTTGTAATGCCCTCAAAAAAGTAATCTGGTTCTATGTTCACACTAGCTTCACAAATTTGCAACTGTGAACTTTGGCTGACATTAAATCTTTTTTTTTTTTTCTATCTCTCTTTTTCTTTTTTTTTAATTTGCTCTTTTCTTTGATTTAATCCAAAATAATCCTTTAAGGCAGGTAGATATCTTTTACCTACTATGTGTTTGCAAAGTATATTATTTTTGTTACTTTTAGTTTGAACATCTTAAGATGTTCAGTTTCTATAGAAACTGAATCTAGTTCTATAGAAAATGAATCTAGTCCTATAGAACCTTCTTCTAGTTCTATAGATAATGAAAATATTTATGCTGTAGATCATGGAACAAGTAAGTAGTGACACACAGTTAAACATCCATGGACAATGTGGCATGCCATGGAACTATGTCTATAGAGGAAAATGCTTTTAATTGCTTTTCTAATAGATAATTCTAGCAATTATTCCTTAATTATTTTTTGAAAGTAAATTTGAAAATAATACATAATTTAAAATAAAAAATCTTTTCTGCTCTTTTCTACTACGTATCTAAAAAAAAAAACTAACAGTGATTAAAGAATTAAAGTATTAAAGAAATTCCCCTCACTTTGACAGTAAGAAGCTTCCCTGTACTTACTTGCGTCAAAGCCAAGTTTCACAGTTCACAACAGTACTATTTAGTACGCAAATACAGTTGCTGTACTATGGATGCAAATGGTGGTGGTGTTTATGCTTCAGTCCTTGCAGCAAAAGGAAAAGAACAGCCTCTATTGCCTTTCTGAGGACATACATTCCAGCGTTGTGTGCTCTTTCCTCCCATTTACTCTCTGTTTTCTGGAGAACCCTAGTACAGACTGTCTTGCTCCCTTCAGATAAACATTTTATGTGACTGGCAAATCAGAAAATATTCAATCACAAGACAGTTATAAAGACGTTTTTCATCTCTAGTAACAGCATGACGCTAACAGAAGAGTTAAGAAGGAAGGAAAAAAAAAAAGCAGGAAAAAAGAAAAAGGGAAAAAAAACATTGATTTGTTGACAGAGGCCTAGCAGCTGTCATGGTAAAACACGGTTCTCTTGCACTTAATCAATGTCAGCCTCCAACCAAATCGCTTTGCAGCCCAGATGCAAAGCAATCAAGAGGAACACTTTCATAAGCCTGAAGCTTGTGAGATCGAGTTCAATGGAGTGTGGTGTTAAGCCTAGGAACTCAAGTGTGATACACAACCCAAGAGTTAATCAGAGGCTCTTAACCCTTCAACGGAGGCAACAATTACTGGTCGCTTTTAAAGACAGATAATTTGGCTACATCTCCATCTATATTTTTTAGAAGATACAGTGTATGTCTTGATGTGCAGCACTTTTGTCTCTGCATAGGCATATTGCTAATCATGCCTTGAATCTCTCACAGTGAGCAACTACTTTAAGTGTATTTTATTTTTGTTAAAGGCAGCAGAGGAAAAGTGATTAATTTTTGTTACCAACCTTGCACACTGCCAGTTGAGAATTTTTTAAAGGACTAAAAGATGCTTTCCCTGTTGTTTTTACCATATCTCAGAAAACACAGAGTGTAGAAGACTCAAAAAAAAAAAACTCATGCTGTTTTGTTTTCGATGACAAATCAAAACACTGATTTTGCAATATAAAAGATTACTTGACAGCTCTCTGTGTAACTAACTTAAATTTCACGTTAGTTTTTTTTTAATTGACCAAAACAGAGGCTAGAATAGGTTGTAGGATTATGCTGTCAAGTTCATTCAAATGAGACAGTAAATCAGGGAGAGTGCTTTATTTTACACTTCACTGAAGGGAACGGGCTACATCAGCAGTCTTCATTGCATGCCACCAGCAGTGTGCAGTGTCACACTCTTGGCACCTGCAGTGGTTTGATTTCTGACAATGTTATTAGTGCACTGGCAAATGATATTTTAAATGTGCCAATAATATAGAATCTTAGAAACATTATTGTTACTATTATTTTACCCCAGAAAAGAGCTTTTGTGACAACACACTGTATTTCCAATATACATGAGAGATAGGAGAAATGCTCTTTTTTACCAGTTATGTCTCATGCTAAATATTTCTGCTATTTTATACTCTCCAGTCTCTTCTTACTTGTCTATGAGCTTATGCTTTCCCAATGAGTCACAGACTAACAGTCAGTAAACATGTCACTAGGGCTGTGTACTCAGACACTACGGCTGTGTACTTCAGGGTGCTACAACTGGCCGACAGCATGTTTTCCTGGCCTAAAGATCACGTTTATCCCTCAAGTAGTCAATGGAAATTGACAGTTCACTACTTTGCAGGTGAACCTAATGTTAATTTAAGTGTGTTGGCGCACTCTTATCCTTTTTATTTTCATGGATTTCACACCATTATAAAATTAGGCTGTTTCAAAATATGAATACATATTTAAATTCAAATGTCAGACTCCTGAATATGGATTCAAATAACAGGATATGTTCACATCCATGTGTTTACTGAAGTTTAAAAGGTCTACAAAAAGGATTGATACCAAGCCACTGCTTAAAGGGAGAATACAGCTTTGTTGACCCACAACAATTTCCTGAAGTCTTAGAAGACTTCTACATTTTTGAAGTCATAATTATCTGTGTTCTGAGAATTTCCAAGGGTTGCTTTTCTACACTTGCCGTATAGAAACATGGGAAATTCCTGTGATTCAAACAGCATAAGCTCAGGAGCATATTCTGGGAAGGCACCCCTGCCTGCTTGTCCTTACCCATTACTACCCTAGAGCTGTGTAACGAGGAAAATATGAGGCCAGTGACTCAGCCAGGAAGAGGCAGCAATGGGGAATGTACCAAAATATTCCCTTTTATAGTTTAAATATTCTTCAGATTGTGTTCAAGATAGATTCAAATTCAGCGCTATTGATGGTGCTGTAGTCAATCAGTGGTGGATGGTGATGGTGGGATGTCGTTAATCAGTGATGGATTTGTTGCCACGTTAGTGAAAACCTGAGAAGGTCAAAATTCAGATGAGTATGGGTGCAGGAAAAAAAAAAGACATCAAAAGATAAGTGCAGTGTAAACACAAATATGGCTGATTTTACTTCAGGTGCAGTTGTCAAAGACAAACTAAAATGACTTCAGGATTGTGATGGAAACAAACACTGACTCGAGACTTTCAGCAGAAAGACATCTTTTTGTCAAGTAGAAAGCTACCATTGTAACAAATTCCCTTAGGCCAAGTCTCTGGAGTCACCTATATTTTGGCCCTGCAGGAAATGCTAACAAGGAGACAAGTTCCCAAGTATTCTCGTCCCCTGCTTTCATATTGCACTCACAATTTTACCTTCCTTCTCTTGTGCTGTGAGTGTCCGTAGGGACACACTATCAGACTGCAAAGTAATGGATTTTAGCAAATAGTGGATCTTAAACCATGTGTTTTGGGCATGAATGTAGAGTGCCCTAGTCTTTCTTGGAGCAGCTCTTGTAGACAGAGCTTTTCAGGAGGTGGGGGACCTCTGTGCACAGCAGGTCTTGCTTTGCATGTCAAAATACAGCTCACTTGAGCTGCTTACTGGTTAAGTGATGCACAATTTCTCTGAGGTGCTACTGGACAGAGTACATATTGACTATGGATCATGATCCAGAACAGCTGTAGGGCTGGATGAATTTACTTCTCCTGCTATGATTTATTTATTGTATGATGTTTGGCAAATCATTTTACTCAAAAGGGAAGGTTTAAGGACCATTTTGTTAAAATATATTTGTGCAGTCTCTATCTGGGTTTAGACACTATAGGCACAACTTTTTCAGGAACAAAATAGTGTTTACTGTTCCTCTCTCTGTGGGACTGAAGGTTTTTGGAAGGAAATATTGGTCCTGATGTAGTATTCATTGAACTCAATGGGATCTGGATCAGGTTCCTTTGCTAAACAAGCTTTACTCAGATCAGGGGTGAAAATACACTGGAAGGAAATGAAGCTGTCTTCACTGATACACACTAAAACAATTTTGTAACTTCATTTCTCAACATGATCCTTCACAGCACATCATAAATTTATGTCCTAAAGTCTGGGATTTATGTCTGCTTTACACCCATATCACGTCATGATGTGATGCAGTTTGACACACCGTAATTTTTTTTTTAATAACACATTATTTCGGGAGTTGTGAGAGCATCAAGTCTTGTGGGATTTATTTATTTATTTATTTTCCCTCCAGAACTAGCTACTGCTCTGATTTTATTGTGACTTTAAATTAATTTACTTTTTCTGTGATTCAGTAGGATGGGTGGGAGTGTGTTTGAAATTTCCTGATTAAAAAAAAAAAAAGTTATCACAGAAAGACACTACTACCTGTGACACTGTATGCATTGCAGTTAGTTTAGTGCAAATATTTCAACAAAGCAGTTCATGCTACATGGCTGACTGAGTTAGATGAAGGGGAGTTTTAGCTATTTTTGAGTTCTTGCCTGTAAACATGCAAAATAGAGTATAACTACCATATATTTTAGCATTTGAAGTACTTACCACTTCATTTAGTGTTTGCATGCACAAAGCACTTTTTCTACCACTGAAATTAACCTGGCCCTATCTCCTTGACATCCTCCTGTAAGATATTTGTACACACAATTAAGATCCTTTCTTAAATTCTCTCTTTTCCAGGCTAAACAGGCCCAGATCTCTTAGCCTGCCCTTATAGGAGAGAGTCCCTTGATCATCTCGGTAGCTCTGCACTGGACTCTCCCCAGTAGCTCCCATTCCTTTTACTGGGGAGCCCAGAACTGGACCCAGCATTCTAGATGTGGCCTCACTAGGGCTGAGCAGAGGGAGAGGATCAGCTCCCTCAACCTGCTGGCAACACTTCCTAATGCACCCTGGAGACCACTGGCCTTCTTGGTGACATTGTCGGCTAATGTTCAGCCTGAAACCCACCAGGAACCCCACCAGGTCTTTCTCTGCAGCCCCATCCTGTACTGGTGCCTGGGGTTATTCCTCCCCAGGTGCAGGACCCCCTAAGTTATGGTATTCCTCCAAGAAGGTGCCCAAAGAAGTCCAAACTTCATCTTCTGAAGTCCAGGGTTGAAATTTTGCTTTTTACCTGTGGGGCACTGTAAAAGTAGGTAAAAGGTCGCTGGGTTACTCACAGGTGAGCTACCCAGACAAAATCAGGCAGGGAGATAGGGGGAACCTGAGAAACATGCACAGCTCCTGGATGCGTTGGTCTCTGATTGGCTACCTTATGGCTGTTAACAGGACTGGACCCAGATAACAATAGAGTCAACGGAGTGGCTGATGGCGTGGGAAAGGGAGTGTGCAAACAGCACGGAGACCATGCATGCTTGGGGGCTATATATACGCTTGTAGCTACAGTTAAGTTGCTTCTGGTTCTTAACCTTGAGCCTCTGCTCTTCAATGCTTCCATAAATGGCACCCGAACAGGGATACGAACAGGCAGTCGAGGGAGATCATGTGGTGGAGCAGGCTTGACAGGACGGATGGGAGAGAATGTCTTGCAATCGCAACAGGTAACTATAGAATCTCTATCTACAGGCAGAGAAATCTGCAGGGTAGGAGCCAGGCTGTCAAGAACCATGGGAGGGTTCATGATCAAAAAGCAGGAAATGGTGCTGCAGGTTATGCAGCATATCCTGGATAAATCCAGGAGGGGAAAGGAGATCCAACCCAGGGATTTGTTTCATCTTTTAAAGTGGGAGTTGGAGAATTATTTCTATTTGCTATGTTGGTCTGCATTATATACTGTCTTTATGTATTTATTGTGTCATATACATATAAGCAGAGAATAAGCACAACAAGAAAGTGCAGAATTCGAAAACAGGAAAGCCAGGAATAACTCAGACTGCTGTCCTACCTGCTAGTGGATCAGATGATCCAGGGAGATGGAGGACCGGGAGCCGTACTCTGACTTGTATCCTTAAAAAGAGATTAGGAAAATACTTCAGCACAGGAAACAAAAATGAAGTTGGAAACAAGAATGAAGCTGGAAACAAGAACGTAGTTATTATTAGAGGCAGTGTTTTTGCATATAAGCCACCTACCTGTGTTTCACCTGTGAGTCAATTGTTAATTAGACACTATACCCTATATCATGGCATAAACTCAACCCCAATTGGTATGCGTTAGTTGCTTGTAAAAGAGATGTTAGAGCATGCAAAGTTACAACAGCTGTTAGAAAATGCTAAGGCAGAGGCAAAAAAAGATCTTTATAAATGTGAATTATGATAGCAACTTGCTATTGGATGAGGTAGTTGAGACACCAAGAGCCTGGGTCTGGCTAAGCACCTCCTACCATAGTGAAGGGCAAGACTGGGTTGGCCTCTGTGTTTGCCACCAAGAAGAACTTCGAGCTCTGCTATTGGCTGCAACCCATTAGATGTTGAGCAGTGAGGACACATGCCATGCCAGACCGTGATGGCCATCTCTCTCTGAGGGCCATCTAGGAGGCCAATGCAGGCCAAGTGGCCTGCTGTTGACATGAGTAACTTGTGATTGAACATCTCACCCCCAAATCATCATAAGAAGATGCTGCTCTTGTGTGATTTAAGACTCCTTAAGCAGAGCAGAAAGAGCCTAAGGAAAGCCAAGGACCGTGGCTCTAGAAGGGAAGAGAAAAGAAATTAACACCATCTTGATCATGAAACTCGAGCAAGAAAATGGGAATATGTCCCTGACATGAAATGTTATTAGCAAGAATAATTAGATGTGTAAAAAAAATTAAAAAATAAAAAAGAATCAAAAATCATAGAAAGTGCATTGTTGAATGCTTAGCCATGGTATAAGATTTTGTCTTGCAGAACCTGCACGGTTGAATCTACCTGTTTATTGCCACAGCTCCTTCAGAAAAGGGTATTATTCATGACACCTGGTCTTGAAACATCAACTTATCTTTGCGTTTAGACGGTTGGACCCCGAATTGCCCTCCTTATGATTATTATTCCTTGTTTAGTTATTTGTGGTGTACAACTAATTAAGCATGCAATACAGGGAATGTGGATGACAGTCATGTTTGAAGAAACAGATCAACCAACAATGTTGAACAGCCATGGAACAGCCATGGTTCACTCTTCAAAGGAAGAGTTGACTTGCAGCTGAATACGGCTCTGCTTTTGTAGCCATTCTTAATCTTTTTACAGCTAATGGAATTTGTTGTTAAATGCGCTCAGAAGCAAGTACTGTCAGTGAGAATGCAAAACAAAAAAAAGGGGAGATATGTGAAAAGATGCTGAAATGGCCAGTCTATTAACCCTGACACTGCGTAGGCCCTAGTCCAGCAAGAAACGCATGATAACCAAGAAGCCATGGGAGTAGATACGACAAACTAAACAACCTTTTGTTTAGCCATGTCAATGTGAGTTGTAAGGTTTCTAATTATTGAACTAACTGTGTTTTGTTTATCGCTAGTGTGTCCGCTTTGCTTCTTTTTGTGTGTTCAATGGTTAATTGATTGATCATGTAAAAATAGCTATGGCAGTAGAGTAGTTAAATAAAGAAAGGGGAGAAGGGGAGGCCTGCTTCAAGGACAGCAGTATAGGATGCCTCACTAGTGAATAACCAACCTCAAGGACAGCAGTGCAAGTGTTCTTCAGCAAACAAGGAGAAAAAGCAACTGTATGGCTGCTGCTCATAAAAAAACTTGCAAAACTAGGATGTTGGCTTGCTAAACCAACAAATGCAACAATGCTTGCTTTAGCGGACTTGCTAGATGATGTAGATTCAGTTCACCACACCATGCTACAAAATAGGACTGCCATAGACTTTTTGCTGTTAGCGCAAGGGCACGAGTGTGAAGATTTTGGTGGGAAGTGCTGTATGAACTTTCTGAGACCATTCTGAATCCATACATAAAAGTATACAAGACCTAAAAGCCTTAACGTCACAACTACGCACAAATGATGGACTTCTTCAGCCCTTGGCGCACACGGGTGGCCAGACTCAAACAAATATTGTTAATGGGATGTATGATGATAACTGTAATCATAATCCTTTGTATGTGCTTTCCATGTTTCATACAATTAATATGGGAGAATATGGGAGTCTCATACAATTAATATGGGAGTCTCATACAATTAATATCGTTTTTTCTTTAGTGGAAAGAACGATGATGGCCACTCTAAAGAAGAATGCGAATTTAGTCACCACTGTTGAAGGGGAAGAGGAAGAAGAAGTTGCTGAACATAAAGGACTCTTGGGAGGTTTTACAGTATTGCCAGAGCTGGCTCCTTGGCTATCGCGTTTTGGGTCCTTAGCTACACCTAGTGCTAGAAAACAAAAAAGGGGGAGATGTGGGGCACTGTAAAAGTAGGTAAAAGGTCGCTGGGTTACTCACAGGTGAGCTACCCAGACAAAATCAGGCAGGGAGATAGGGGGAACCTGAGAAACATGCACAGCTCCTGGATGCGTTGGTCTCTGATTGGCTGCCTTATGGCTGTTAACAGGACTGGACCCAGATAACAATAGAGTCAACGGAGTGGCTGATGGCGTGGGAAAGGGAGCATGCAAACATCTACCCCCACATCTCCAACCAATCCTTCTTTATTTGCTAGTGCCAGGTCCAGCAGCACACTTCTCCTCATTGGCTCCTCCAACATCGGTGTCCAAAAGTTACTATCAATGCTCTTCAGGAAGCGCCGGTACTGTTTGTGTCTAGCTACTCTTTGTGTTGTCTTTCCAGCATGTATCAGAGTGATTGAAGTCCATCATGTGATCAAATATGTTCTTCTTTCTACCTCTCTTTCCATTTATTCATCTTTCTTCATCTAAATTTTGTCTTTTTTCATTAGGCCTATGCTTTTTTTTTTTTTTTTTTTTTTTATGATGGTAATTATTATGCTTATCTCTTGCTAATAGCAACAGCATGACTGTTTAGGAACATTGTCTTAAAATATCTTCATTAAGGAGAAAAAAAAAAGGAATTTTTTTACTTGGAGGAAAAATCCAGAAGAAGCTTGAAAACCTAGCGAACTCTTTTATATTGGTAATTTGAAAAAAAAAAATATTTTATGGAACAGGAGTCAGTCCTATGTGGGTATATTCTTGCCCTTAGTGCAGTGATTTCTTTGCATCCAAACTCAATTAGGAATCAATCCTGAACTCTGCTCAAGGCCAATGAGTTGCAGCTGTTGCCTCAGAGAAAGGCAAATGGAAGCTACAAAAATACCATGAACCTGTGGTAACTATAAATATTTCAAAGAAAAGTGAAGTATCTGGTGATGTGGTAACTTCTGGAAAGCACTTTAGAATTTCCTGATTCAAAACAAAGAAAAACCACTGGAAGATTGTTGCAGGATAGAAACACTCTCTTTTTTTTTTTTAATACTTCTTATATATTGACTTCTTGACTCCTTTACTGTCATTTGGGATAATAACAAAGACAAGCCCAGGTATGAACTAAGCAGCACAACAAACTGATACCATGTAATCTCTGAAATTCTTCACTTTTGTTACACTCTGTTAACATCATTTACAGTGCAATTAGTTAAAAAATGTTTGAGTCCTAGGATCCATTTTCACATATCACTGAATCCTAAAATCTAAGAGAAATAGAAAGGGATTTAAGACCTCAAATCATTTTCAACTTAATACTCATACTGTTAAGGAACAAACGGTGCTGTTGAAAGTTTCACTGCATTTTTAGGACTAAAACTTGTGTGGTTTTAAAGCCATCAAACTTTGACTTATGCTCTGCTACAGTTATCTAATTAGTCTGCTTAGTATCTGATGACAGATTTAAAGGCAAATACACACTGACCCACTACAGACTTATGACAAAAGAAGATGATGTATGAATTATATTGCTCTTTAATTTATTATACAGACCAATTTGTGTCATGTTTATGTGTGTATAGCTGAATATTTAGTGGGAATATTCCTATGGCAATGCTGTTGAGTTTTAAGTCTAGCTTGCCCTTGTGTTTGGAGGGTAATTCAGAAATTTGTTCAGTCATCAGAAGTGATGAATCATCTTAGATTAGCAATGTTGTCATGCAGCAAAATGATGAATGAGAAAGTGAGAGTTGTGTTGGCAAGAAAAAGAAGCATAATCTATGTAGATGCTGTGGAATTTGAAATAAAAATAGAAATGTTCATATATGAGGCCATTCTGATTGAAGTCTATTCTCTTGTTTCATCCTGTCAATAAACTTTCTCCTGAATCTAAATCGTTACATAATTACTTTGCTACAATATGCAAATAATAGCAAATAGCAGGAAATAGGTAACAGTAAAGTATAACACAGTAATGCCCTGACCAAAAATATAATATCAAAAGTTTCTCTTTACAGTGGTTTATATGTATCAGTACATTATGAAATTCACTCTTTGATCTGTGGCAGCAGAAGAGAATCTCAAGAAGCACAGGCCAATCAAAGGAATAATTTCTTGGTAGAAATTTATAGTTTCATGTGTTTGTTGAGTCCTTGATCAAGCTATAACAGTTATATGGGCTTTTTTTTTTTATCATTTATGGCCTCAAGATGGTGTTGGGCCTGGGAGGAGTAAAAGTGTTGGTGCAGTTTTGCACCAGGAGGAGTGGGACAAATGAGCAGCATTTGGGGCTTGGGGCAAGCTGCTGCAGCTCACCCTGCTTTTAAGGCTCTTGTCCCCTCCCCATGTGTTACAGCTTTTGTGGGTATATGCATTTTTCTGAGAGGAAAATGTCGTTGTATTAAAAAGTTGATTAATAATTGCTCAAGTATAAACATTATGAACTTCAAAAATATACAGATTTTTGACTTCTTGCTTATTTGTTTTTAACTATACAATCACTTCGCTACAAAGCTACAAAATATGTAGATTTTCACTGGAAAGGATGCAATGTTGTGGTTGGCGACTGAATCAAAAACAATGAATGAGGACTGAATGGATTGGGGTACTAAAAGCACTTTGAGCCATAAGTGTATTTAATATAAAGAAGTGACAAGTCCTTGCTGTCCCACGGGGCAGATGGTGCACCCCAGGAGCGAAATCAGGTGAGTCATTGTCACAGTTATTCACACCGCCTCCCTGTCCTGCAGTAGGATGGTGAAGTGAGGAGGAAGTCAGTGGGTTACCACTGTGGACCTGACACATCCATTAACAGGTTAGTTATAGGGGAGTTATCTAAGGATAAACCAAGTTTAACCAGTCTCAAGCCTATGCCAGACTGCTACACGCAGGCACATGCACGCACCACACTTGCCTCTAGTGTGAAATATCCCAAGAGAAAAATTTACAAAACTATGAAGAAATGTGGGATAAACTATCTCCATTCTTAAATCAGTTGATTTATTATTTGTGAATAATTTACTGGTTAATGTTTAAAGACCATTGAACTCATTGAATATCCCACAACTGATTTTGTGAGCAGGCAGATTGCAATGTGTTTGATAATTTCCACAGAGGATAATTAATGATTAGGATTTTTGTTAATTAATGTGTCTTAATTTATTCAATAATTTGAATTCTTAATGTGTCTCCAACATGCATCTTAGCTATTGCAAGCATTTAAAATAATGGTTTCCTATTGGTAGTCTTATTATTGTCTGGTAGTGGCCAGAAATAACTGAAAGAATTTTTACAATAAAAACTCTAGGACAGTGGAACTTAAGGGAAAAAAGGTAAAACAGAAAAGAAGTAGTCATGTCCCCTTGAGAATGATGAGTGTCAGATGACAAAGCAAGTACATGTAATCTTGTAAGTTCCTTTTTTTCTTTCTTTCTTTTGAGATTGGCTCTAGTAGTGCTTATTATGCAAAACTCCGGGTGCAAGCAGAAGCCAATAGAAGGTTTGAGGCCTTCAGAAGGTTTCATGGTTTTATCAGGCCTGCTCTTTGCCCTGCCTTCTGACTTCAAGACAGTCATTTAATGTGGTTGAGATATTCACATTTGCTGTGGTTTAAGAAAAATTACTCTCTGAACACTGTTAGGCAGACAGTATCACTTTGACTAGTTTCAGGTTTGCTAAAAATTTAGTAAATCTTCAACTAGATTTTGAGGAAAGTGCTCTCATGTTAGTGAGGGGTGCTGGTGCATGCAGAACTGGCTGCAGAGTTACAGTTACAATAAGTATTTAATCTGTGTAAAATGTATGTTATCCTGCTCTTCTCTTCTATCTTTTCGTTGTGGCACATTTTTGTTCATTAAATGAAAATAACAAATTAGCTAAAGCAGTAATTGAGGGCACGTGAACAGAAAAAGATAGAACTGGAAACAAAATCTTTCAGAAATTATTTTCATTGGTGCAAAAACACCCAGCACTTACAAATGGTCTTTCAGAGCAAATATATTTACGTAGGAGCAGGGGTTAAAAAAAAATAAAGATTGCCCAGTGCTGCAAGCTAAATGTAACTTTGTTTTTGTTCTCCCATGGAGAAGATTACAAATATTTGTTTAGTAAATGCTGGTTTAGGTCATCCTGCTTATCACAGATCACAATTCCCATCGGACGTCTTGTAAGAACTGGGCCCGGTTAGGCCTGATAAATAGCTGTAGGAATTGTATTAGGTGTAGTAACTCCAAATATAAACACGGGAACTGGAGGGTAAGGCCTACCTGTGTGGTAGGGATGAAATCTACATGCTTACCCCAAATGTGTAGAGTCTCAATTTCTTTTGCAAACGTACCTGGGTCCAGATTGCTTTCTCTGTTTTCTAAACCATGTCATAAAGTCAATTTTGATAATAGGTATCAACATGATACTCTTTGGATAGATCATTTCCAGCAGCAGGAAAGTTGATGTGTTAGACTCTGTAAGAGCTTACTTTAGGCTTAAATGCTTTTCTGCATTGCAGACTAAATGAGTAAGGAAATACTGTTTCCCCCTCCATCAAGGATCATTAACAGTAGAGTCAAAGGGATTTCACACTAAATCTCCTCTGTATGTTCCTGTTCGCCCAGAGTTCTGTGAAAAACTGCCTTTGACTTGTAACGGCAGCGGACATCTAGACTTCTGTATGATTTTTGGATAAACAGCAGACTACAGTATATGCTGTGTTGACTCAGTGCTTTCAGTGAGCTCTGTGTATGTTTAAAGTAGAAAACAAAGAAAAACTACTCATTGGAAATAAATTATCCATTAATTCTTCCAAAGAAAGACATACATACATATGGATGTTTACTTAGTGTGGAAAGCTATCACTGAAGAAATGCACAACCTATGTGCACCCCAGCAAAATAATTCATTTTCCTCAGGAAATGGCAGAGAAGGTGAAAATGAAGACTTTCTCTAAATGCAAGCCCACTCTCAATGAAGTGTGAATGCCAGTGAATTAAAGGAGCGGTCTGGCAAGCACAGTTTCAAACAAGTTTGGATAGCAGTACCTAGGTGTTATTGCTGGCTCTAAAATGTGCTCCTACAGACTTAGCAGACTGATTATGTCTGTGCTTTGACAAAGCAAAACAGCTCTTCTGCCACACTTAATGTGAGATGGTTTTTGCATTAATGACTTTGACAGCGGACTTATAAGCAAAGTGCGAAGTTCTTGTCACAAATACATTCATTACTTTATATACCCTGCTCTCTATATTCTGCATTTCATAGAAGAACAAGACATACTGAAATCTCTAAAAGTAATGGCTTATGGAGGAGGAAGGGCAAAGTAACACATTCAGCACTGCAGTCTAATTTTATGTAGCTTTCCACTTTAAGAAGATGAATACATTTATTTCTGTTGCTGCGAAGACCATCAACATTGCCTTGAAATCCCATGTACATTTTCAAATAAATTCCTATCTTCACAAAACGCCACAGGAAGACTTCTAAAGATTCATTTTTATTCTGACCAAATTTTCTAAAATTTTGCAAGCTTTACAGAATCACAGAACAGTTCAGGTTAGAAGGGACTGCTAGGCAACATCTAGTCCAATGCCCCCTGCTCCAGCAAGGACACCTAGTGCATGTTTCACAGGACACACATAGCCATGAGGGTTTTTGAAGATCTCCAAAGGAGATTCCACAAGCTCTCTGGGTAGCCCTTCCCAGTCCTCTGTCACCCTCACTGTAAAGAAGTTCTTCCTCATATGGAGATGAAGCCTCTTTGTCCTAACCCTTATCCTATTGTTGGCCACCATTGAGAAGAGTTTGGCCCCATCCCTTTTATACTCTCCCCTCAGGTATTTGTACATGGTGATAAGATCCCCTCTCGATCTTTTCCTCTCCAGGCTAAACAGGCCCAGCTCCCTTAGTCTTTCCTCATACGATAGGTGCTCCTGTGACCCTGTGCTGCACTCTCTCTAGAAGTTCCACATCCCTCTTGTATTGGGGAACCCAGAACTGCACCCAATACTCCAAGTGTGGCCTCACCAAAGCTGAGTAGAGGGGGAGGATCTCTTTCCTTGACCTGCTGGAAACGCCCTTCTTAATGCACTCCAGGAACCCATCGGTCTTCTTGGCCATGAGAGCACATTCCTGCCTCATGGTGAACTTGTCAACCAGGACTACCAAATCCATGAAGCTGCTTTCCAGTAAGTAAACTCCTGATCTCTATTGGTGCCTGGGACTATTCCTATTATTATTATTATACACTTATGCAAAACTCCAGCATGCCCACTTTGGAAAGTGGCATCTCAGCATCCAATAAATATGAGTTTGTACCATGTGATGTTGTCCCACTTAGTTTGAAGGAGGAACCTCCCTCCCTTTTGAGGAACCCTCAGAATAAAATAAAATCAATTTCAGGAAAAAAAAGGCAACAAAACAAACATAAACCTACTCATTCCAAAGCAATGCCATTTTAATTCTGTATGTCACAATTGCTGGATTTATTTTAGCATGCAGACAAGGAAAATAGAAGGAATATTAAGAGGAAAGCTAGGAGAAGCATAGGAAGTATGATGCAGGTAATGGGCAAAGTCCTGATCATATTTTAGAATATTTTGACATTCTCAAGACTGTCATCCTGTTTCTCCATATATGAAGAAAAATTTTCCTAACTCTTCATTTAATAAGTTATTGATCAGAACAATTTGATATTGTGTTATAGATTCATAGGACTCTATGATATTGTGGAAGAATTGCTTGAAAAGGGGAAACACAGAGAAAAAATAAGACCTAACAGAAGTTATGGCATTACAGAAACTTGCTTGGGGTAATACACAGTTGCCACTTCCAGGATGGTTGGTTGGCCCAGACTCTGCTCCCGCACAGTTCCCTAGGCAACACTATCTGCCCTCCTGGCAGCTGCAAAGTGGAGTAATGGCCGGGGGGAGCAGAGTGGAGGCACCATGGCCGAACTCTGATGTATTCCCTGTGCTGTGCTGCTGACAAGCCACACAGTAGCTGTCCAGTTGCATTTGACTAAATCACGCTATGCATGAACTTGACTCCTTGTTTTGAAGGTGATCAGACCTACAGTTGACAGACTGTGCATGAATCTGGTACTACCAGAGTCGGGCCTATAGCTACTGCATTATTTGATATTGCTATTAAGAGACGAGTCCAACCACCACTTGTCCCTCTAACCTCTGAGGATCGTCTGGAACGCAAGGGGATTCATCTCTTGCCAAATAAACCCCCTGCCTCCAGCCTTTCAAACTGCAAAAGATAAGCAAATTATAAGGTCACCTTTGATCTAATCTAATTTTTGGAGGAACACTGGTGCATTTTGAGAACTCCATGGGAAGGGTAAGAAGGCCTTTAGAGAATGGGAAACACATTGCTGACTTTTCTACATACTTTCTGTGCTGCATATGCATAAGGAACATAGCCAGCAAGTGGGAAGGATACTTTACCAGTCAAAAGTTGAGGGAACTTAATAAGCAAAACCTAGTAAGCTGGCTTTCACTTAATAGCTATATAGCCAGAATTTGCTTGGGGGGAAGGAAGAAGGAAGATGATGAAAAATATTTTTTGAAATGAAGACTTGTTTGCTCTAGTGAAGACAATATTGCTGTAGTGTCAGAAAAGTGTCAATACTGATATTCCTCTTTCATCCCCTAAAATCCCTTAAGTTTTTTTTTTTTTAAAGTTATTTTGTTCATATATTATCCTATAGCCAAGTCATATGTTTCTAGCATTAAATCTGTGGAAGACTTTTTTCTTTATAAGGGCTTTTGCATTAAGTATAGGAACTTAATATTTTATAAAGATGTCTGATGGTTTATGTGACTGCATTTCTTTCTGAGTTAGATGGTCGATTTTTTTTTTAGATGAGACTTTTTGATCGTAGTACCCTTTATTCTTTGTTCTTTCTTTATTTATTGTGCTATTCTGTGTGTGTTCTTATCTTTTGCTTTATTAAGAAAATTCTTAATCTAAATTTTAAAATATCAATATTTAGTTGTATGATGGTTATGTGGGTACTTGTTTTTTTAATTAGTATTTATATATATATATATATATATGTATACACTTTTTGCAAATGTTTAGTGGAAATTCTTTGTTCACAGGTATTTGTGATTTGTTCTCAAATTTCTACAAGAATACTGCAGACTATAACATTCCTATTCTGTTTAAGGCTCAGTAGGTTTTGATAGTGACGATACAGACAGAGCCCTGGAACAGGCTGCCCAGAGAGGCTGTGGAGTCTCCTTCTCTGGAGATCTTCCAAACCCACCTGGATGCCACCCTGTGCCACGTGCTCTGGGTGTCCCTGCTGGAGCAGGAGGGTTGGACTAGATGATCTCTAAAGGTCCCTTCCACCCTCAACCACTCTATGATTCTGTGACTGTCTGAATTACTCACTGCAGTCCCTCTTCTGCAGTGGGAGTAATATTAATTGCGGTGTTTAACTGTAGGTTTTTGTAACCATCAGGATACTGTGTCCAGATTTGTAATGCACACAAACCTTAGAATGAACTGCAATCATTCATACAATGTCTTGTAAATCGCTGAAGCACATGCTTGTATGCTTTGCTCAATTAATACATCAGAAATTAGTCTTTCTGCTGAGACTACGTGTTCAGGTTTGTCACTGACATTAATATCTTCTTGTCTCTTGGTACTGTTTGTGTCCATTGCTGGGGTAAGACTAGCAGTTCATCTCAACATTTAAGCTATATTCGTTATTATACTCACTTTCTACTAGACAGTTCTGGTTTCCTGAATGTGTTGTTCATCAGGAGAACTTTAGTGTTTGGCAGCTGAATGGTAATAGCAAGCACCAATAATACATGTACACCAGGATAACTTCATGCTCTGGTCAGACACGTGAGTCAGAGATGAGGTTCTCCTTTTAGTAGAGCTGGTTTTAGCTGGTTTATTGTTATAGTTAAGCTAAAGTAAGGAATGATCTATCACTTTCTCAAGTTAGTTTCCCTTTTTTCTAGAAATAGCAAATATATTTTCCTTACCTTAACATTTATATTATTGGCACAACAAGGGAAGTGTTTTTAAACTTTACAGTCAGGGATCCATCACTTGAAATAAAATTTTAAAATTATTTTCTTACCTTTACCATAAAAGGGCAAAGAATAAAAAATCTTTATGTATAACCTTTGGCTGTAATTTCAAAGAGACTCATACTAAATAATTTACCTTGTAATGTTAGAACCAGCTAATGCAGCTAGTAAGATTTTTATGCTTCAGAATATAACAAGATTGACAGTGTCCTGTTACACCAATAATTAGAGCTACTGTGGCTCAAAGAAAGAATTGATTTCAGGATTTATAATATGGGAAAGTCAGAATTGAAAGTTTCAGAGCATGATTGCATTGATGAACTATATACCTAGGGAAGACATTATCCAAATGCTGAAATGTTAAATTTTAACACTTACAGAATAAAATTTTTAGATTTGCTGTAAAATAGCTTGCTGATAGGAGTGTGCATGGTACAGGTCACTCAGTATCATTTCAGGGGTCCACCACACTCTTTTGCTTGGTATGATATGTATATTCTTCTCCATCATCGCTATTAAGCCATATTTTTCTTTTGGGTGATATTACCTGGGCTTTTTACTTTCTGTTCTTTCACACAAACCTATTTTCTAGCTTTTTTTTTTTTTTTTTTTTTTCCCTCCAGTAAAGGGAACCAGATCTAGGAAGAAAAAGTGAATCTTTGGGGAGTTAGGAATAATAAAAAAAAAACCCTAAACCCTTGATATCTTCCTGAAAATGAATACTAGTGTTACAGAAATGCCAGAAATGCTGCGGTCATATCAATACTAATTTAGAAAGTGGCCCTGTGTTAAAGATTTACAAACTAAAATATTACCTAGCATTCTAGCTTTAAGATGGAAAAAAGATTTGTATGTCTTTCAAAGGAACTATGTTTAAATTTTCAGCATTCCTAATAAATACTTTTTTTTTTTTTTTTAAACCAGAATCTTTCTTGACAGAGCTATTTTGCTTTTGGCAAAGTAAAATAGATGGATATTATTTTCTTTAGTGTTTTTATTCACAAGCCAATTCATGAAAATGAACATGCTACACCATTTTGCTGTCATTACAGTCTTACTACTGTGCTAAAATAATGAATGTTATGCTTTTTTTGTCTGTTCTTTCAAGCATTGTAACAAGACTGATATAGAACTAGCATTAAGAACCTTATCTTTTTCTGGTTTCAAAGGACTCAGCTTAGAAAAAAAGATTAGCTTTGTATTCAGGTTATGTTAATTGACAGTTACAATAGTTACAATAGATAGTTACAATATTTTGAGTGAAACAGATTATTTTGTCCAAATTTGGCTGTAGGAACATATGTGTCAGGTAATACAAAAGTTATGTAATATAGTTATATGCAGTGCTTACCATCTGCCTTCAAACATTTTAATTTTTGGATTGCATAGGGAGAACTGTGCCCTGTTAATGATGTTACCCATTTGCTAACCTTAAAATAATATAATGCCACACTCAAAGATGAATTACCCAATTATGACACAAAACATTCAAATGCAGTTATAAAATTCTGCATAAGTAATTACACATTGAGACAGGCAGATGCATGGATGTTTCATCTTTAAAAGGGCATGCTTAAACCATCTTTCTAAAGAGTTTTTTAGCAACAAGAAAACTGGTGATATCTGGTACTCAGGGAACTCTGCTCAAATCCATGCTCTCTAGCATGAAGCAGTGAACCCAGATGAGAGCCGTATAAATAGGTGCATAAGGGATTAAAAAATAACCTCACTTAACAGCCATTCTAGTAATGAAGGCAGACAGTCAAAATCAAGGTTGCGATGAGGAGGACTCTGATACACTGTTTCTAAATTTAGTGGATTATTTTTAAGTGCATTATTTTATACAGTAGGAGACATCATTAAATGAAGAAAATTATTAAATAATAAAACATATCATTCACCATACAGCACACCAGGTTGCTTTGTAGTAATCAGACATACAGGGAAGATCTTTGGATGTTTTTCTGTTCTTTAGAGACTGAATAGAGACTGTAGCTTTTTAATAGAACATTTAATTAGGTGAAGACAAGTCTGTCGTCTTACTCTAGTTAATACATGTTAAGTAAAGTTAATGTACAGCCAAAGTCATAGTAAGTAATGAGAGCTATTTCCCCTAAAATAGTACATTTGATTTATACATTACAGAAATGGAAATAACCTCAGAGTGGAGTACTGAAACTGTGTATTTTGAAGTACAGATTTTGAGATTTTTTTTGATATATGATATAAAAATAAGACAGTACAAGAACAACAGTAATCACAGAAAAACTTTATTTCAGCTCCCATATATATTGTAATGCAAATACCATAGAATTTTTATGGCCAGTGTTTGACCACTGCTGAGTGAATCAGAAAAATACGGATGGATTCAGTAAACTATAGCATGCCTCTAATACAGTTTCAGTTAGAGTATTTTTCTCTGCATGTGTGCTATGTAGACTGTTGCAGGTTGACTTCCTCTGGATGCTCTGCTTGTCTTCCAGGCACTTGTTTTAAGGCATAATCTGTGATTTAGTAATCTGCCCCAAGAAAGAGCCAACCCAAAGCTATCCTGAGCCAGAGAAGTCTTGCTTATCAGCAGGAATACTAAAGGTCAGATTCTCTTTGCATCAAAAAATAATTAGTTGCTACTAGGTCGTTCTGTAGAAGATGACTTCTAGTTCTGCCCTGGATGGCTAGACCTGGGTCC
Organism: Tinamus guttatus; assembly: GCF_059628265.1. Lineage (NCBI taxonomy): Eukaryota > Metazoa > Chordata > Aves > Tinamiformes > Tinamidae > Tinamus > Tinamus guttatus. Next base: position 1,021,214 of record NW_028288676.1, read on the forward strand.
TCTGCTCTCTCTCTGAGAAGAAAGGATGTCAGCAGTTTTTCAGTGTTATGTCTTGAACATGAACAGAAAGATTTTCCATATCAAAACTTGAGAATTGTGTGGTGTACAGAGTCTGTTAAATCTGTCTCCTCTCCCAATGCAGTGTTTTAACGTGGCAAATTCAGTTGATAGGAAGGCAAGAGATATTGTTGGTTACCTCTGGAGTCCAAAACCCTGTAATATGGTCTTTCATCACATGAGTGCAGACTATATTTTCCTTTAATTTATTTGTTCTGTGGACAGGATGAATGGTACCCAGTCGGCAGCTTATCAATATCTTTTAGCTTTTTCTCAATATGTAGCCTTTGGCCATCCTTACACTATCCAAACAAGTTTCCAATGAATGAATTATTTGTTTACATGTGGACTATCCTATGACATTTGTCATTAAACTGCTTCTCAAATATTAATTTATCTTGCAAAACCTCTCCGAGGTGAAGTGTACTGCTACCTTTTTGAAATGTAGTGAGAGAGCCAAGAGAGCTCAGAAGTATCTACACTGGTCATAAAATTTGTGAATACCCAGGGTATTCTTTTTTTAAAAAAAATTAAAACCTTTTTTTTTTTTCTTTTTTTTTTCCCCACATTAAAGTACTGTGAAATACTGTAAAGGTTCTGTTGACTTCATCTGTTTCTAAGCACCTTTCTCAAAACAGATATCAAGGTCTTGAACCAAATGCTGAAAAATGAGGAACTCACAGCTAGGGCTTTTGGACTGTATCAAGTGGGCATAGATGATAAGGTCAAGGACAGAGGCAAAGAAGTTCTTCACTTATTTGTCTTCACCACGGAATTCACACTTCTTTTCTTGAAATATGTTGCTACATTGAAAAGCAAAGGACTTCATAAAAGGAGTTTTCTAAATGCCACAGAAATTAAGGTGTTACATGCTATTCCAGCTTTGCTTATGAGGGGGTAAACTATGCCCTGGTTTAAAACGAAATGTCATTTTTTTTAAGAATTTAGGACGTGACTGACAGTGATAGCAAAGATTGACTTGTTGTCCCAAAAGAACACTCTAGTTCCACTAGAGTGTTTCCACTTACTTTCTAAAAAAAAAAAATTGATAAGAAAAAAGCATTGATTTTTTTTGTGTGTGTATGATTTCTAAATTTGTTAAAATCTAATAATGACAACATTTTTTATTACTTACATCTCTAATGCAATTTTTCTTTACGTGTATATATAGAGTAGATAGAGTGTATCTTTCTTAAATACTGTTTCAAATTGATATATTTCAAAAGTTGTATTGAAAATGCATGAGAAATGAACTATTACTAGAACATTTTGAATCTAGTAAGATTTGAAAGCATGATTAAATGCAAGTATTGATACTTCCTTTTGATGTCTGTTTTTAGAAAATTTGTCATATAAAATAATATGTACATAATGAATGTGCTATATTTCTTTTGTGTTTAATTGCTTGCAAAATTTTGGCATTAACGAAGTATTAAAACAGTGACATTTGCCTTTAACTACAAATGTTCCCTATTGCAAATGTTGAACTCTTTGCAGCCACTAAAATAATATTCTTTGATCTGAAACTGTATAATATGGTTATGTTTAAGAATCCTTCAACTTTTTGCCAGTATTTAGCTATTACTTGAAAAAATTTCATCTGAAACGCATTGTCTGCTTTTGGTCTTGATTTTCTTGTCATCAACCCATGCAATGCCTGTAGCCCTTCACATGCTACACTTTAACAGTTCCCTGGAATATTTCCATGCCTTAAAGGCTTTGTCAGGAGATTTTGTTGTGCCAAGATCGTCTTCTGGACAACATTTGCCTTTCAAGTGCAAAGATAGCAAACAAACCTGAATATTGAATTTGTTACTTTGCAATATTCAGACAATAAAATTAATTTAAAAAACCCAGCTATATCTAAAAGCCTGGCCAGGCTTAACAGGGTATGAATCAAAGCTTAGCTGAACTGCATGGTCATTCTGGACAGTGAAATATCAAGTAGTAGATATGTTTACTACTGAGTTCTCTTTTGTCAGTTATTATTTAATATGAAGTGCCAAAACCTCATCTGAAGCTGTAGGGGTAAAAATTTGAAATAAAAGAGGTTTTTAGTTGTTGCTTTTGGTTCTTGCCAATGTTTTGTTGGTGATACATTTTTGCTATCGTAATACTTTTAATATTTTGTTTTGAACAGCTATGTCAAACATTGGTCTTTGTAACAACTCTCATGTCTTTCTAATGCAAACAGTAATCAGAAACATCTTACAATGCAAACGTTGATTCTTTTTTCTTTTTGATTTTATTATTTCTTTATTTAAAAATGACAGGAAAAGAAAATTCAAAATGGCTACCTGCACAACGTAAAAACTTCAGACAAATTAAAATGCACCTCATGCATTAAACATATGCTATGTATAAGTAAAGTAAATAACTACAGATTTAGAAAAAAAATAGTTTGTCTTTATATTATGTCTAGAGAAAAAAGTATTTACATATGCACATAATTATCACTTTACTAGTATTTTATAATTTCTAATATTATTTTCATTTTCCCTTGTTTTAAATACTCTTTATAGAAAGAACAAAAAGTCACACAATGTTCTTCTCTTCTTTGTCCAGGTATCTCACTGTCTTCTGGTAAAGTATACAGAGGCTCTTGAATAAGCAAATGCATTTGTAGCAAATATGCATGCCAGGCAACCTCCAAATTTCACCTTGTTTGATAAAGAAGTTTGCAGTTTGAACTACTAGAATTAAGGGTGACCCCTATGCTAATTAAAAAGATTTTCAAATAGGAAAAAAATTAGAAAAATACTTTCTAAAAATTGCGACCTGGTGTGCTAAAACTGTTTGACTTTCACTGTGGTTTTATAACAATTGTCAGAACACTGTTGTTTTAAGAGTTCAAAGTCTCAGAGACTAAAAAGGCTGCAGACTGAAGAGGAAATGGTAATTGCTTAATGCTAAGTGATATGTTAAAAGCGTATGAAAGGTTTTAAAGTGGTTTTGTGTAGAAAATAATGAGCTAAAGAATTACTTATAGCGGTAAATTGCCAGAATTGTGCTCTTCTAATACTGTTTTTACAACAGATTCTCATTCTGAATCAGTAATGTGCTCTTTGTCTTTCTTTCATTATTTAAAAAAAAATGTGAAATTAAAATTTCTGAAATTATATTTTGGTAATTTGATTAAGGCTGCATGCTCCTGGGATGACCTGCAGGTTCTCATTTGACAAAAACTTTGGAAGGTGGTTCTTCCTACGTGCTTTGGAAATTTTTCAGAAACTCAAAAACCTAGTAGGAGCATTTTCGCACTGGCACACAGGATTAAGGCAGGGTTGTTTTCTGTCAGACCCTGGTCTGGGGCAAATTCTTTAAATGTGACGTGTTTATAACATTTCGTAGCACCATTTAGCAGAAATCCATATATATACAGTTTTCCTCACCTCTTTTCCAAGCTAATATACATATGATTTTTGAAAACTGGCAATAATACTTCTGAGATATAGAAGACATTTATGAATTTCACTGACTAATTAAGAAGCCTGGCTTAAAATATCACAAAACTTCTGTGAGGTATGGACAACGTTGAAGGCATCAAGCTCTCTTATTTTTCCTGAAGACCTTGAGAGATACATTTTCAAAAACTGAATTCTAGTTCCTGAAATTAAAGATAACAGCTGAAGGCCTACAACAGAATTTTTAACCATATGCTTACTTGTGGCCTTACATAGTGGCCTCTGGAAATACTTAGTGTATATGTAAATCCCTCTGAAACCAGAGTTGAACATATGAATAAATGCTTAGTTGAATATGTCAGACTTAATAGCAATGGACTTATTTCCCACTGAATAATAAAAAAATAACTTTTGACTATTGACTTCAGTGGAGCTCTCTCATTTTCTATTATCTGAGGATCTACAACATTTTTTTTCACCCGTTTTTAATGTTGCTTTTTAGCTTTGTTGGCTACTGAAATGAATTGAGAATAAAAATATATAAGAGGAGGTGATTAGAAACTTCAACATGAGAATAACTTGTCGATAGATTTCAGTTTCTGGAAGTCAAAGCTTGGTGGGAATATTTCAGTTTCAAAAGATGTTCTTTTGAGGTAAGACTTTCCTAATTCTAGGACATTTTTTTCCATTCGCACCAAGGCACTAGAGAGAAAACGCTTTGCGATGGTGAATAAATTTGATTAGGTCCTCCAGTAAGAAGAGAACCTAGTTCAAGTGCAAAGATCTGAACATGAATTTCCCACCATGTCCATGAGCACACTGGGCACTTCAGCTGTTCCTCATGCTTTTCAGAGTCCTTGTTGTAGTTGTTGTGGCAGAAGCCCGTTTTATATTCAATTTCTCTCTAAGAACAGTTTTCCCCTCTATTTTTGGAGTAAATCTATCTATATTTTGAGCTTAGCTTTCCAGAACTCTGCTGTGCTGCTGTGATTTTTTTTTTAAAGTAAGGGCCAATGGATTTGAAATAAATGTCTATTTCATTCTAAATATATAAAAGCTATATTTTTTTCTGCTTTGTATGTTTCCATTCAAGTTACATCTTGTAAAGTTTATTTTTTCTGCCATAATGAAAGGTAACAAGTCTTATTTTAGTATTTTGTGACTGATTAATTTTCTTAATTCTAGTTTGGATTTCCAACTATTATTACTGGCAAAATGTATCTGATTGATGTCTGCATAGCTGAATGCAATAGCTGAGTTATCCAAACTGTCAATGAAAATTGAGGTGAAGAGGATTCAACAAAGTTGGGAACCATAATTTTTGAAGCACAAATTCTCTTCAGACGCCTTATTTCAGAATATAGAACTTTGTTCGAAAACTTATTTTCAGTGTTTAGACAGAATGTGAGTAAATTCCATTCATACCAATAATCTTTTTCCCCATATACATCTGTAAAGGTATTATTGAGCTCTTTGACATGGCATGTTCTCTTTCTTTTACCTACATCTTTTACTGTCACTTTTTTTTTTTTTTTTTTTTTTGTAGTCTCTTTATTTTCTGCATCTCTGCTTTCTCTTTTTTTTTTTTTCAGGGCTGATCCATCTCAGTGCCAACATTGAAAAGGGATACTGAGCTTCATGAGGAAATGGTTTGAGGTAGCACCTTGATGCCTTTGCAGTGTGTGATTGTAAAAAAAAAATAGCAGGGAGGGCATTAGGCCATAGGAAATTTTTGAACAGCTTATAAAAAGATATTTTGAGTCATACTTTAATTTTTGTCTTTTGCATTCCTGCCATGCTTTCTTAATAACTCACTGGTAATATTGTTTCCCAAACTAATCATTCTAGGGTGAGTGGTATGGCTGAAGGCTCTTAAATTTTGGGCATATTTTGAAAATTGAATTGTTTTCTTAAGCCTTTCTGAACACCAGAGAATGTTATATTGTTGAAATTTGTTTTTTTTTTTTTTTCTGTAGCTGAATAACATTTTCAGATGCAAATATTCAAGTTTCCTTTAAAACGCAAAAGCCATTACTTCCAATCAGGCTATTATGTCGGGAATGAAGTAATACTTTTGCAAACGGCAGCTTGTATTAGTGATGAGACACTGGTTGTGACTGGTGACAGGTGAAAGCAAAGAAAATCTGTGTACAGCTATCAGGGATTAATTATTGTTGCCTGACAGGCTGAATTTTACCTTACTCTTGTTTATAGACCCATGAAATAGCAATTGCAACACAATGAAATAACTTACTATGAATCGGTCGGGGGAACTTTGTTTTAATCTTGCGAGAACATTTTCGCCTTAGCTTCCTTTTATCTCGCCTCATCTGCCCTTATCTTCGATTCATAATGGGTAGACAAGTCTTTCTTAGCTTATTTTTATTTACTTTTAACTATTGATGATATCTCATTTTCCCCTTCATTGTCGTTCTTGCCTTTCTCTTTCTTCCTTTTTCTTCTTCCGATCTTGTATCGTGACACTTGTTTTCCAAAAGTTGATACATGCCTTTTTTTTTTTTTTTAATAAATGCATTACCATGTTTTCTTTTCTGTACTTCTTTATCTTTCTTTCATTTTTGAATGACCTATAGGTAATGAGACATCTCCCCGCTGCGTTTACCATACTGTGTCTCATGGCTTTTGGTCATGTAGCTTCATGTATTGTGAGTAATTCCCTGAAGGGAATTCTTATAAGCATCTTCTAGTGTGAGTCAATGGTTGTTTTGATAAAACTAGCAGATATGATCGATGATTTAAATATTTTATTTCCTAAAATGGGCTCCATTGTTTAGACACAGTACAGATGACCTTGAAACAGAATTAACAAGATCATATGGATAAATTGTTGAAAGTCAAATACAACTCAAAAAGTGCATATTTTCTGTATTCTTTTGTACAGAATAAATTTCTGATGATTAACTGACATAACTTTATAGTTTAAAAATGTCTTCTAAGTTATAGTTTCTTCAAATACTCTTAAAGATGTTAGTAATTGTTTGGCTTTTGCTTTCCTGTTTTCTTCCTGTTTAAATTTTCCTGTTCTTTGTTTCTTCCTGTTTAAATTTTCTTCCATGTAAGGATCTCTGGATTAAAAACCCAGGATTCTCTTTTACTTTTTTTTCTTTTTCTTTTTTCTTTTCTTTTTTTTTTTTTTTTAAAGTCTGAGTGGTGAGTTTCTTACTTTGGCCATTAGTGCACAGAGCATTCTGCTGGGAAAGACTGATGCTCAAAAGATGGAAGAAAATAGCACCTGCTTTCTCACGCTGGTTTATGCTTGCAGTCTTGATAAAAATGCAAGACAGCATATACAGAAACTGTGCGGAAGCACTATTCACATGGTAATTCCTTTGTATTTGAATAATTTCTTTTCAGGTGGCTGAATGAATGCCAGACTAGTGGGAGTATTTGAGCATCCCTGCTTTAAGTTTGTCCATTGCCATATTTACCATCTAACTGATTTCTTAGATCAAAGTCCACCACTTTGGGCACTCAGAAATGAAAGGTGGACTCACTGGTTCAAATCAAATCCAACCTCATCTGAATAACTTGTGCTTAGATAACATGATCCCAGGTTCAATTTACCAAAACTTCAATTTTGTTGAATCACAGGAAATGGCATTGTAAAGTTTTTCTCACACTATTTTCACTCACAATTAACAAGAACAGGACAGGGTTGATGCTTGATGAACCTTAGATACAAAAGCCTACATTTAAATAATATTGTGTACAGACGAACAAAAGCATGTGGAAGATCTCTTGATCGAAGCTGACATTTGTGACATAGATATGAAAAAAAATCAAACTTAGTAGCAGAAGCTGGAACTGAACTATCAAAACTGAAACTGAATTCCTTTGACTTTCTCAGTTAGGGCGATAGCATTTTAATCTTTGCCGTGTATATTAAATATTTTGAAATGCTGTGTATCTATGGCTTCTACTGGCTGTTAAATATTTAAAAATTAGAACAAGTAATTTTAATATGTGACAATTCCCCCTGTTATTTTGACTAGTTTCTTAAGCTTGGCCAGTGCAAACTGGTACAATAACACTCTGTACAGAAGGAAGTGACTGGTGAAACCCTGTTGTTTTTCTGAAGTCTGGCTCCACGTGGCCTTTTCTCTCAGTTTTAGATCTGGTAGCTAGGTATTGCTGCATAGCCTAAAATCTATTTGCAATATAAATGGAGTTAAGAGATTGTTCCAACAGAGAGCTAAGAACAGAGAGAGACCTAAGAGCAAAACTGTTTACAGGCACTGGTCATTAGGCTGAAAGCTGCTTAAGTCTAAGCCTTCGTATTTCTTTTTTTATCTGCAAAGTAGCATCTGTTGCAATGTCACTGTTCAGATTTGAGATAGGATATAGTACAAGATAAGAAAAATGTGTATTTCTGTTCACTGTATTTCATCTGTATATCCTCTTGAGTTCTTCACTGTGTTTTCTTTAAGATTCTGCTGACCCAAACAACCAAAAGCGTGATTCATCTGAGTGTCTTGCTTGCCTCATTTCAAATCAAAAGCTAACTTAATTAACATGATTTCCCACACAAACAGTGAATCTGTCCATATCCATTCAAAGCTTGGCTAGAGTTTCTAACAAACTGTGCCTGAACATACTTACAGCTTTGCAAACCTTCTGGCATCCATGGTGTAAGTGTGATCTTGGCAGTTAAACAATAAGCTAGGCTCAGCTTTGCATCTTTTCAGATTTGCTTATGGAAAGATTCTGTGGATTTCTAATTGTTGACATTTATTACTAAGAAAAGTTGGGCTATTTTATTCTCAGAATAAAGAATGGAATTAAGTGCATAGTGCTAAGGCATGCTGAATTTGGCCAGTGTCCCTGAAAGGAATGGATTTGTTTTCCTTGCAGCAAATTATTCAAGCTATTTGCGATGTGAAGGGGAAGGAAAAGAAGCATGAGTATTTTCTGATTGTGTGGTTTGCTTCAGATTTTGCTTTTCTTTGATATTTATTAACAACACATATTAAAAAATATTTTAAAAATAAAGCATGACGAAACATATTTTTGTCTGGAGATCCTTGATATGTCTTGAAACAAAATGTTTGGGAACTGTGTGTCAGATAATAGCTTGTGACATCTCAGTTAGTTAGAAAAAAAAGGATCTAAGAAAACATGTAAAGTTTCATAGGAGTTAGGTTTATTGATTGCTGAAGGTACTGAAAGTCCCTGATGCAGGTTAGGATTGTACCCCAAGCATCAGAAAGCTTAGAAATGTCAAATCCTGTATTAATCAGTGATTTCTGTGTGTTAAAAATAAGAATTTTGCTCCTTTACTGCTGTTGCCAGCAGGAATTAGAGGTCTGCACATCCTGTGACTCAGTAGAAAAGTGGTGGGTGGAGATGCCCACACCCTTGCCTTCCAGCTGCACAGATTGTATATTGCTGCTGTCAAGCTGAATAAATGTGGTAGATCAGATAATATGCTTCCTATCAATTTCCATTTTTCCAGGGCAGAAATATAGGTGGCAGAGTCAGCCAGAAGTGGAGAACTCTCCGTTGAAAAGGAGTCAGAGATCTTCTCTGCAAAAGGTACAGTCTCAGAGGTACAGTCTCCGTACCTCAAAAGGTACAGAGCAAGGTGAAAGGCAAATGGACTACTGAGATTCATCACCTCACACTAAAAAGACCTTATTGAAGCATATTGCTTCCTAACTCATCTTAAGATCCAGTCCAGATCAAGCACTAATAATATAGAAATTATTGAGCAGAAATTCATTAAAAAAGAAAATAAAACCAGAAACGTCTCCTCTCTCCTTTCCTCACCCTGCCATATCTCTCCTTATTTGTTTCATCTCCAACCCTGAACTTGGGTGAGGCAGATTGTTTGCTGGATTGCTTGAACAAAAAGTACAAAGTAGGAGGAAAAGGAGAAAAGATTTTGTACAGTTTATAAGTAGGTTATATATGTAGGTTATAATAAATAGATTTAACAATATATATTAAATTTAACATATTAGCAAAAAAAGATTTAGCTCTTCCCCCCTCTGTTTAATAATATTCCTAGTACGTATTTCAGTGTTTTTAATCAGTGCAGTCTAATATTGGGATAATACAAAAATCTCTCTGCTGACTTTTTCCTTCCATCAGTGCTTTCTTTTTTTTATCCTCCTTCGAAGAGTGCTTTCTTCTATGTTTAAGTTAAATCTGGGATTTTTTTTGGTTTATGCATGTCTCTGTATGTTTGGGATGTTTGTCAAACAAGCTTTTAGTTGTGGGATAACCACATTACCTTTTGTAATTAGATCTGCTACATTTTAAGGGGGTTGTTGAATACAGTGCCAGTCAGTAAGCGCATTACTAGCCAAGATGAATTATAGATGAGGATACGAGTTTGCAACTGTTGAGGTTATTGTTCTGGGGAGCTGTTCTGGCTCTCTCTGTTTGTGTATATGAAGGAAAGGGATTAAATTCAAATATCACAGCCAGTGCTTACTTGTAGGTTAGGATTTTATGTTTTTCATTTTAGCTGTTCTTAAAATCCCGTTGGCTTTTGTTTATCAGGTCTAGCTTGAAAAAAATAAAATCTACTCTCTTAGTCTAATGCTGATTGCACAGATTTCATAAACCATAGACTAAGGGAAAACACATTAAATGTAATAAATAGGTCTTATAAAAGTTTTAAATCCCGCTATAGCTAATCATTTTGAACAAGATATTTAAGCTGTAAATAGCATTTAAAAGTAAACAGAGCTTTACACAAAGTGACAGCTACTATTACATTTTCTGTTCCTGAGTGTGAGAAAATTAATGTACCAAGAAAGTGCCTACGATTTAAAGGCGTCTTGCTCCAGACATTTTTAACAACTGAAATTTGCTGTGGGTAGACCACTGAAGTGTCTCGTCATTAAATTGCACTGTACATTAGAAACAGATGTACCATTGGAAACCTTGCATGACAACACCGTCTTCAAGATTTGCCAGTTAAGTGCTAAAACAGCAAGCAGATCATGACTTGTAGATCAGCTGGTCTACCTAAGCAAGAGGTGGGAGGAGAATGGCTTTTTTTGGTTGTTCTATACTGCTAATCTTAAAAATTAAGTAGCCGCTACAATTTCTTTATCTGAGAAGGAAGTAATATCATTTGGTGACACAGATGCATACATTTTCTGAGATTTTTTTTTTCAATTTTAACCTAGCGTAATACTGTACAATAGTAACATGGCATACAGTTTGCATTTACTTTTAAGAGCGTGCTTTCTTGAATTTGGAGAAATAAATTGAGAAAAGAATTAGAATCAGGAAAGGATAGATACAATAAAAATTAGATATAAATTTGCATAATAGTGGTTTTAGAAGGAGTGATTCAACTGCTGCTGTGCTTTAAGATCAGCATACTGTTGGGCAGATCCTTTTGTATTTCATTTCCTGGTTGTGGAGTTTTTGTTTGGTTGCTTTTAGTTAAATAATAAGATATCACTTAGAAATGCTGTGAGGTACTATGATTTTTATTTTATTACTCAGGTTCTCTCATACCACAAACATCAGACTATTTCTATTTTAACAATAGAAATTTCTGTCTTAAGCAAATGACTTTATGCCATCCTATGTCTTTATGAGAGATGAAACTACAGGATGTCACTACTGTCCTGTAAACAAATGGTAAAGCCACTGGTTGCTAATAAAAGACAGGGAAACGTAAAAGGAAGAAACCCAGTGAAGCTATGACTTCAAGGTCTGATCCAATCCTTGTCAGAGTTCTCTGTGTGCAGTAGGTTTAGGATGACGGATTAGACATAGGCTTTGAACACAAAAGGAGTTTGATTTGTTTTGTTTTGGGAGTGTTTGCATTGTCACATGCTACCATCATTTCTGCTCTGCAGGTGTGCGTAGTCTTCAGCCAAGGAGAAGCATGATTCATGAAGAAATGATGTTGGTACTGCTTAGCAGTGCATAGACTGGTCTGGAAACTTGGTCAGTACTGAACTTGGTCAGTCAAGAACCATTGACTTTGCTGGTTGAAAATGGGCTAATCTCTCAGCTAAAATCTATGTCATTTGGATATATGGTTCTCCCCCCATCCGCCCCTGAATCATTTAATTTCTGGCTTGTTTCCTTTCTAGTACTTTGTCCTACTATCATCTCAATTTGAAGCACTTTCATCAACAGAAATGCATTTATGTGGAAATAAAATAATGACAAAATTCAGCCTTTGAAGAGATTAGTTATCTCCTGTATCAGTGAATCATATATCCAGCCTTTGAGGAGATTAGTTATCTCCTATATCAGTGAATCATATATCAAAATTTAGGGAAATAAGGAAAAGGGGAACCAAGAGTTCAGATGAGATCTCCTTTTAAATACATCTGTTTCCAAATATGGTTTGGATATGGGTCAGCAAAAATAAGCCAAGACATGTTAGATTACAAAGTCTTTCCAAAAATGTGTTTATACCACTGTGCTGACTCCTTTTCCATTAGCAAGAACTCAAGACTCGCTGCTGTCAGGCACTGAGAATAACTGGCTGGAACATCCCGGTGCAAGGGCAAACTACTTAGCATACATATTTTGAAGCAAAGTGAGGATTGATACCTTTATTCATTTATTACTGGATTGTGATTTTGCAGCAGTTGGTGATGTTCAATGTCATCAATGAAAGCACATCCCACTCCTGAGCATGTGGATCCCTCCATGCACACTTGGAGGTGGAGCCCTGGACGTACCCACCTGCGCATGCCCTGCACTCTGCACTGACCCATGCACCAGGGAGAACCTCTCCTCCACAAGCCGTGTTCCCACATCCCACACTCTCAGCCCACAACTGGGTGGTGGCTGCTCACGGTGCCTGATCGTGAGGCTGGTCTCCTGAGCCAGGAAGGACTTGAGGTGCCCCAGAGCCAACAAAGCAGGTTTGACTGCTGCTGTTTCTAGCCCCATCTCTTGGCTGCGTTATAATTTTTCATGTGTATTATAGGCTTCTTTTAAGGTGACTTCATCTTTATTATGAAAGTCTCTTTGAAGTTCTCCTTGCTCTTTAATCTGGCTGCTGGTCCTCTTTACAGCAATTGATTCAGGGTAAATGCCCTCCAGACGATTTTGTGCATCCAAGCCATGTACCCTCTTGCATCTTATCAGGTGGTGTTTTCAAGGCCAATTGGCAAGGATGGGCTATGCAAGCACCTCAAAGCATCCCCACTGCTTGGTTTTCACTTTATGAACAACATGAGGAAGCTGGAAAACAGAACGAAGAGAATATACAGTGTGTGAAGCCAGCAAAAGATCAAAGGTCAGATTTTCATTAGCATTACAATGTGACATTACTAACTGTATTGTGAAAATTATTGTGACAATATTATCCATACTTTAAAGAGAATAACCGTTTTCCTTAAGGTTGCTCTAGGTACCTTTAGTTTTCTGGCATATTGTCTCTGGACTTTATCAGAATTGGTCAGTCAGAATCTGGATTATTTAAAAAAGTCTCCCCACCGAACCTGATGCCTAGAGAGATCTTAATTACCTTTCAAAAAATTCTGGAGGGGAACTGTGAAGAGTCAGCAGGCCAAGCCTTCAGGAGGCATAGCCTGTCTTGGCAAGAGGCCCTTTTGGACAGTTGCTGTAGTCACTGTAGTCAAAGTTCACTTTACTAAAATTCAAGCTCTGATTCTTTCTGAAGATTCCAGTAAGTTTTAGGTCAGGCATTAGAGATGGGCAACTTGTATAGTCTTCAGATCTTAAAATAAACTCCTTATTTCTTCTCTGTTCTTTTCTAACTCATTTTTTCTTGCTGCTTCTTGAATTTTCTCACACCACAAAGGTGTTTTGAATCCTTTACACATTTCTCTCCTTTATCTTTCTAAGTTTTCAATTATTTAAATATTTTCTCAACAGCAATTTCTGTACTTGCTAGTAACTCTGTGAGGTGGGGATGCTCGTTAAATATTTTGAGGATTCAGAAGCTGAAACAGGTTGTGAGGACTTACTGAAACTCTAGCAGAAACAGCAATTTCAGAAGACTTCAAAATCAATAGTGCCCATATGTCTGAAATTTGAAATGAGGGAGAGAAGGGGAGAGGCAGAATGGTCTGCCTTCCCTCATACCTGAATATCTGTAATTCTAGTAAAATACCTTGAAAAGAGATTTATACTAATGAAAGAGCATGACTTCTGCTCTTTTGTCATTAAGCAAGGGTGAAAGTGCTAAAGAGAAAGCAGTGCTCGCTTCAAGAACCTCATACAGACAAGTACAAAGCCTACCATATATTTACAAGGATATCTTAAATTTGTACAGCCTTATAGAAGATAATGTACATTGCAATAAAAATAGTAGCGAGATACATGCAAGGTATTTATAGCTGATTTTAGTCTTAGGGGAGAGAACAGATATATACCCCATAGGAAGAGTGAAAGAAACTTGAAACCAGGTATTATATAATATTTGATAACAATTGAACTCTTCAAGAATGATCTCACTTTTCCTTGAAAAGGAAAGCATACTCTCCGCCCTTGCACCTTCTCCCCCCTCCATTTTAAGACTGATTTTACTGCCTACATACAGGAAAACACAAATACACAAATTCAGTGAGAAAGTTTAAAAGTAGAAATACATGTTTTTAAAAGTAATGCCTTACAGTATTTAATAGTTTAATAAGAAACAAGTTGTATTCTCCTTATCTCCCACCTTAGCAGATAAATCTACATGAAGACATAGTTATATTCTGTCACTTGGGAGCTGCAGAGCTCCTTATTCCCATCAATTCTGTATATGTTTGGACAGTTGTCAGCAACGAGAGGAAGTACAGGTCACAAACAGAATGTTAGTATAATGGTACCTCTTAACCTTCCTTTTATTTCTTCCTCTAAGTGGGTATTGAGCTGAAGCAGTCAGCATTGAAATTGTAGACTCTACCTTTAGAGTAGCAAGAGGCAAGAATGTGGAGTATTGGGTCTTTCTGGCTTGAAAAGAAAAACAGGATGTAGGTTTCGGCAAGCTTTTTCAACAGATGATGGAAGCTGAAGCTATCTTTATTGGTTACGTTGTAACATTAGGCTGTTGATCCTGGTTTCGCTGAATGGGAAGAAACCAAACTTTGCGGAAGCTGAACTTGAGAGAAGGTGAGAGAAGAAAATACATGTATTGGTTGAGAAAATGGAGGTAGTGAATCTGAGAAGCTGTGGTAGGGGCAAGGGGATTACAGATGTATGTAGTGTAGGGCTGTAGGAAGTTGATAGCTATTTTCAATAGTATTAGGGTGGTATTTTCAGCTCTGCTTGCCATGAAATGATAAGATGGCCTCCTCCTATAGAATCTTGATAATAATAAAACAAAATATGTTCCAGAGGATACACTTTCCAAATTAAAAGCTTGCAGGAAAAGATGTGTATGTGAGTATATATGCACAGTGAAAGGTCTTTTGATATACACAGAATGCATGAGAGTTGAGGAGTCTCTTCTTTCTTATACTGTGACCAGAAAGAAGAATGCTCTGATAACTATGTGACTAGAAGTGGAAAAGAGTTGCTACTAAGTGGAAAAGAGTCGCTACTGAGCTATGATGCAGTGTATAGAACAGATGAAGTTGCCCTCTCTAAGGCATTTTAAAACTTCCTGTTGGCATGAACTTCAGTCACAAAACAGACCTCATACTATCCCTCAGTCTGAAATGGAAGGAGGAAGTAGAATTCCCAAAGGAAGCTATTATTGGAATTATTTTGTTAAAGTGTATGCCTATGGAGTGATCTCTCTTCCCAGAGCTTCTGCTACTAGGTGGACTACAGGGAGTCTGCTGATAACAGAATAATATGACCTTTGGCAGAGTATACATTAGGAATGGAGAAGTTTCAAGACTGGAAGTATGCTCTGTGTAAGATTTCTGTACAGCAGAATGCAACGGGTGAGGAGGGATGAGATATGAACAAAGCTGGAGGATTCTGTGCTATGTTCCTCATTGTCCTGTGGTTAGTGTCTGTCACGGATCCATACTACTTCTACTTAGTGATCTTCCTATTAGCTAATGCTCCACGCTTGCAAATAGCCTTACTGGACTGTTGGAGACTTGTCCCTAAATCAATGAATGGTAAAGCTTAAAGAGAAAAAATTATCCTAGTCATAGTACTTGAAAATAATTTTCAATTTTTCAGTTATAAAAGGATTACTGTTTATCTTGAAATAACAAATTGTTAAATTCTCCATGATATAATAGCCAATTCTGTATTTCTGTAGTATATCTGACTTTCTGAGAGTAACCTCTTACTATTATTTCAACTTCTGGTAGAATGTGAAAATGACCTTTCAAATATTGTTTTATTTCTAAATTAACTTATTCAGACTTTTTGCTTTATTAGTGTGAACTATTGCTACAATGGATCCTAAAGATACTTTTGAAAAGTTTTAATTTAATTTAATTTAATTTAATTTAATTACCATTTCTTTATCAGAGGAAAGCACTCCTAGGAATTTAAGAAGCCCAGTGCAGCTGCCAGTCACCTTCTCACTCCGTTACTGTTTAAAAACCAGCCTGTATTTTTGCTAGAGAATACTGTTACATTGTCAATAACTGCCCTTAAAGACAATTTTTTTCCTTATGACAGAGAAAAAGTGATAGATTTTGGAAACGTAAAACAGAAGGACCAAATGAAATGCGCAAAACATTCTGAGAGAGATGAGTAGGCAATGTATCATAAAACCCTTAACATGCAGAGAGTTACTAGATGTTCACATTTTGGAAAGCGTGATGCAGTTCACCACTTACTTACATTTTCATTTTCCTATGTTGCCTCACACTACTAAGAAAGAACCAGCCATTAATACATAGTTTAGAGAAAGATGATGTGACAAGGGTTTCCTATGAATAGAATACAGATCTATTCACCCATAGGTCACCAATGTGGATACACCCAATGATGACAGAAACCCGAAGTTACTTCCTTATTATGGTTCATGATAGTAAATGTAAGTGAATTAGAGGTCTTTCATTACTTAAGAACATGTCCTCGGTGCTTATTCTACAACTTTGTTGACAGAAACATAGATTAGATGAGCCAGTGAGGTGGTTTGAGTTGGAGGCTGTGGCCAGTGGTGTCCTGCAGGGGTCAATGCTGGAACTGGGGTCAATACTGGAACTGGTGCTGTTCAACTTGTTCATCAGTGACTTGGATGAAGGGACAGAGTGCACCCTCATCAAGTTTGTAGATGATACCAAACTGGGTGGAGTGGCTGACACTCCAGAAAGGTGTGCTGCCATTTAGAGGGACCTGGACAGGACAGAGAATTGGGCAGAGAGGAACCTCATGAGGTTCAACAAGGGCAAGTGCAGGGTCCTGCTATTTTCAAGAGATTGCATTTAAATAGACAACAATAAAATTTTGCTTCATTTTGGTTATTATGGCCTATACCATTTGTGAATGTAGTTTCAGAGTACTGCTCAGAATCTCCTCAGATAGCTTTGGTGATTTTAGATAGTCATTGCTCACTTATTTTGGCAATCTGCCTCTGACTTATGTGTTGGGAGTGTTGTACAGTAGTTAAAACATTGTATTTAAAAATTGATTCATTGTGGGACTGAAGGGACAGAAAGAGAAATACTACTTCCTCCTCCGCAGTCCAACACACTTGTCTCTTAAAAGTAGACAAAAAGATCAACAGAGAGTTGCTGATCAGGCATACGCTTACCTAAGAAGGGAGATTAGTATATCAGTACTTGGTCCAGCTCTTGTGCTTCAGCACATTGGGTATTTCGTGCCTCAATAGGCATGTTGCTCACAGGCACTTCACATCTATTAAACTATCCTGTTGCCATTTGGTGACCCCAAGAAATCTTGACTAATGATCAGTTTAACTGGCTATTGCTTTTTCATTAACTTGATGTACATGTAAGTTAATGAGCTCCAATCTTCTGGTCCTCTGTCCATGAAATCATTACAAGCTTCTTTAAGCCTGCAGTGCAAGCTAAGCTTCTCTACCCCATGCAAGGTCCAATGCTATCTAGTTCCTTATAAAATACTGCTAAATGCATTTAAACTTTGCATCTCAGACTCACAGAATGGTTGAGGTTGGAAGGGACCTCTAGAGATCACCTAGTCCAAGGCCCCTGCTCCAGCAGTGACACCTAGAGCACATGGCACAGGGTGGCATCCAAGCAGGTTTGGAAGATCTCCAGAGAAGGAGACTGCACACTCCACTATCTTATCATATGAGGAAAGAGTAAATAAGCTGGGCCTGTTTAATCTGGAAAAAAAAGAAGATTGAGAGGAGATGTGATCAATATGCATAAGCAGCTGATGGAAGAATGTAGGGAGGATGGGGCCAAACTCTTCTCAGAGGTGGCCAGTGACAAGACAAGGGATAATGGATCTAAATTGAAACACAGGAGGTTTCCTCTCCATATACAGAAGAACTTCTTTAGTGTGAGGGTGACAGAGCCCTGGAACAGGCTTCCCAGAGAGGTTGTGGATAGCAGCATTTTGGCTTTTTTTTTTTTTTTATCTGAAAAGTTGTTAGAAATCTATGTTAATCCAGAATCCAGACAAATTTAAATCATCTTGTTTGGATGCCTGCAGTCAAAACCAAAGTTTTAAATCAATCTAAATGTGTAATAGCACTCCAATGCTATTTCCAAAAGTGTATCCAACTTGCTGTTATAAAAATAAGACACACACACACACAGACAGACATATATATATATTTTCATGCTGGCTAATTTCTGCCAACTCTTTTTTTTACTCAACTAGAGAAGTGCCAAAATTTTTCTTTCCTCTAACACTGTCTTTTTTCAATTTTTTTTTCAAACATTGTGTTTAGTTGCTGTTGTTATGAAGCTTGCTAGGCCATACACTTTCTGAAAAAGAAAAGAGAAACTATCACTTAACTCCGCAATGATTTTAGATATGGAAGTTTATAGTGTCTAATATTACTCCAATGCTTTTGACTGTTCTCTCTAATAGATCAGATGACTAGTTGACTTCAAAATCAAATACATCCTAACCTTCTGATTTTAGAGGGAAAATATCTTATTCTCATTTTTTGTTCTTTAGGTTAGTTGCTGGAGTATGAAGGTGCTTTTCTTTAGTATTGGCTTTCATTGCATTTCTTACAATTCTGAAATAAAATCTATTAAGTATATTTGGCTCTAAAGAGCATTAAGAGTTCTGCTGCAGTCAGCTGAATTGTATCTTTAAGATGTTTATAAAAGATATGTAGGGATTGAAACATCATGAGTAATGAAGTCGGGTAATGCTTGCTTGGGATCCTGATAAAAGTACCTTGAATTTAGTTCTTCCAGTGTATCTGAATTTCAGTCAATGTAATAACAGATAATGTCCTCCAGATCATTTAAATTTAGATATGCTAATAGTCAATAACAATTATACTGGATTGCACATTGCAGTAGGAGGTAAGGGAAATGAAAAACAAAATTGTTAGAGATCATTAAAGAAGGATAGTAATTCTGGGAAATGTGCTTAGCTTGCTCTCCTTTTTTCAGTTTTTGACTGCTGAATGTCTTTACTATATTATGCTGTATCAGTGAAAGTATTTTTTCAATAGGCCTTCTCTCATGCTTCCTTTTTGTACATAATAAATTACCTTTTCTTCCAAATAGTATTTGCATTTTGACTTTCTTCTGCTATATATATTAAAGATGGAAGAAAAGAAGAGAAAATGAGCATTAAGGTTTTTTTTTTTTTAAAAAAAAAAAACAAACAGACAAGAACTTACATATGGCAATTGAAACTTCTTAGGTTTTTATACATTTTTGAAATGTAGTGCAGTCAAATATTACTGTGGCTCTGCACTCTTTCTTCCTTACAGACAGGCCTAGCACGTAAGCAGTTCCTAAACAGAAACGTGTGCTTGTGTGTAGTACACCTGATGTGTCCAGAACATTTTGGATTCTATCTGATCTGTGTGACATGCTCAGCACATTTGAATGCTAGGTGTATTACCTAGTCGTTTGTGGATATATTAAAATTTTATCTGCTTGCTCATACTTTATAGGAATTTTGAATGTGTCAAAATGTTTTTATTTTCATTGGAATGGGATTCCCAGGAAAAGAAAGAACTTGCAGTTTTACTGCTCTTGGTCCAAGAATCTTCAGTTCCTTATAGACTATTTTAACAAACTATGTGGTTATGTAGAGCAAGGATCAGCTATTTTTGAAGACCTGAAATTTATACAGAAGCATTTCATAGAACTTTTACTTTAGTCAACTGGAATACATCTTCTAGTTTAGCTTCATATAAAATTGTGGTCCAAAGCTGATATGAAACAAAACATGAAAAATGGATAAAAACGGAATATTTGTTTTAAAAGCATATTCCTAATACAAACAGAAAGCTAATGCAGATGTACCCATAGACTTCAAGTTATGCTTCTTTGATTTTATGTTCTTTGCAAATCTTTTATATTCTATTCTCCTTTAACTACCTCTATATTTTTTTTCTGCTATTATTTATGATTTTTTTATGTATGTGTGTGTGTGTATATTATAGAATTATAGAATAATTATAGAATTTTGCTAAAAAAAAGATTAACTTTATCCCTTTTGGTTTTGGAATAATGTTATTTTTCTTATAAGATATATCATGTGACAGAGTTATTTAGTTGCCGGGATTGATAAGGAGTAGTGATCTTTTGGAGTTTCTAAAAAGGAAGAAAAGATGGGTCTTACTTAAATCGTAAGGAATGAGGAATCCAAAGAGTTGCAGATTACTTCTTTGCATGTGTGCATGATGGATGAAACTGTTGTGTGAGCAAAGCAGAGCAGAGCAAATGTGAAATAGAAAGCAAGCTGAAGAGCTTGTCTGTGACCGGTAAAAAGAAGCACAGAGTATGTGATGTTTGGTCAGTAGTATATATTAGACTTCATTTTGGATCCTGTGTGTCTCAACACAACAAAGGCAAAAATAACTTTGTAAAATATAAAACAGATGAATTTACTGAACTGAGGAATACATGTGATACATAACATACATTTAAAAAATATTATATGGAATGATCCATCCTACAACAGTTTTCAGATCAGTTGTGAGTGTGATCTTCTACTATGGATATAAATATTCTTTATATAATTTGAAGATCTGAGTTTTACTTTTGAACTCTCCCTTTGATACTAAGTTCTTTTTCTTATATTGCAATTTAGAGAACTTATACTTAATGAAATGTAGCATGCTACTTTTTTAAAAAAAATATATATATATATATATTTATTTATTGCATCTGGCATGTTCTCCATTGCGTGGTCTGAATTGTGTGTTTCAAGATTTCTGAGTAAATAGAAAAATAAGCAACAGATCTTGTGGAAAAAAGCCTTACACATTTCTAAAAAAGTTCTTTTTTTGTCTTTCTTTCTTTCTTTCTTTCTTTCTTTCTTTCTTTCTTTCTTTCTTTCTTTCTTTCTTTCTTTCTTTCTTTCTTTCTTTCTTTCTTTCTTTCTTTCTTTCTTTCTTTCTTTCTTTCTTTCTTTCTTTCTTTCTTTCTTTCTTTCTTTCTTTCTTTCTTTCTTTCTTTCTTTTTTTTTAAGATCTCTATAACCAATAAGCTCAGTTTCCTTTTATATTAGTTTACATTGAAATGTCTTTCCAAACGTTACTTTTTATGTGCATCTAACCTCTTATACGTAAATTTCTTAGTAAAATAAAGTTGTGTAACAGCTTTGAACATTCTGAGTCTCTTTATATACTTCCTGATAATACAATAATGCACATGGTTATGAAGTTCTCAAAAATTACTATTGTTGAAAGTCCTTTTGTTAAGAAAGAAAGAAAAAAGCTGTAAGTCCTGTAAGCCTGTTATTTTATATTAAAAGCATCAGGGAGCTGAAGTGGTTCTAGATCCTTTGTTGCTATTGTTTAATTCCATGTCTAGTACAAGGTTACTTCAAAAAGTGATATATATCCCACTTTGTGTAACAAAATCATTATTACCATTTGGTCAGAGCTTGTGCAGTGTTGGAAAGAATGGCAACACTTTAACAGGAAATGTAGTCAAAGGTCCTAGCTGATGTAGAGGATATTTTCCTTTCTCGCACGCTGCACACACTGCCACTAAAACTTAAATAGACAGTGGAAAGAAATCCATCTGGAAATTAATAAAAGCAAAAACATTAAAGATCATTTGCTTTAAAAATTATAACTTGAATTGTTCAGATTCTGAGATTCATTTTTACTATTCTTGTATTTGCTTGAAACTCATGCTGGATTTATTTACAAAGGTAGAAGAAAAAGGGGAAATAAATAAAAATCCTATAAAATTCTTAAAAAGATTTTAAATGCAAATAAAATAAAAAAAATGTCTTTAGAGATTCAGATTAAAATGATCTCAATATTATTCCCTGTTTATGTTTGTTTGCCTGCTTAACTGAGAACAGATTTTTCAGTGTTGTTTCTTTTCCAGAGAGACTTCTTTGTGCTATTGGGCATGTAACTTCTTTGGTGTTTATATCTGTGTGTTTCATTTTAGAATGCTTCTTCACATTGTTTAGTGAAATGAGTAAATGAAGGGTCTTCTATTTTTTTTTTTACATACTGATATATGTGATTTATATTTTGTATGCTTTTAATTTAGTAGGGCAGTACTTTCCATTAAGAAATGGCTCTCATTACAAGGCATGTTGTTATGGAATTGTGTGCATTAAGTTTAATTCTCACTCAATTTAAAATAAATACTTTGGAAATGAATGTATCAAAGCACAGGAAAGTGGTTAGCAGGCTTTTTTTTTTAACAGATGAGCAGGTTCATGTGACAAGTGGGGCCTCTGGGGCAAATAAAGCAATCGAATTATCTTAAATGGGATTGCAGTATCTGTGTAAATGACCTTGCTGATCTATTTGCAACTTTTCTGCTTCTCTTTAATGAGTGCTTATCCTTTTTCTCCCAGCTGGAAAAAAGGATGCAAGATTTTCTTCCAAAGCTGACCAGTTTAGTGAATGAACTCCGTTTCTTTCTTCCTCTGCGTGCTGGATATATAGCAAGTTGTATACCATAAAAAGAAATACTTCCACCTAAGGAGTTTGCTTCATAGAACAAAATACTGTTTAGTTAGCCTACTGTGTACTTCGTTTCCAGTGCAAATCCTACATTGATTTGTTACTGAAATGTTACACTAGTTGCAGTTATATGAAGTGAGTTAGACCATCTCAGCCTGATTCCTAGTAAATAGATGTGAATAGCTAAGAAACAAGCTCTGCAAATTCTACCAACTTTCAGTCCCGGCAACAAAATTTGATGAAGAGGAAGCATGGAAGGACATGAAAAAAGAATTAGATCCTCATTCACTAAAGTGATGTCTTATGAGGAAATGAGGTCAGGTTCCTATAAGATTCAACAAGAATTTTGGCTGAAATTGCCAATTTTCTAGTTGCCTTTTTTTGTTTTTTTAGTCAATGAAGGACTTTAGCAGCTTCATAAATTCTATATGCATATAGAAGGAAAGAAAAACTTTCCTACTTTCTAAGAAAATTAAGATTATCACTTCCTGTAAAATCCACATGAAAACATCTGGAATTTTTTTGGAAGCTTGTATATTTATATATGTAGCCAAATCTTCAATTGCAGTCTTAGTCCCCAATCTTGCAACTGACTCATATAATCAGAACTCTGGGTTCAAAAAGCATGCAATTTGGTTCAAATTGATGTCTTAAAGGGATCACTACTAACACAGTATGGAATCCCTGTCAGTGTGGTTTGTAATGTTAGGTCCCATAGCCTGTAGCAACTTTAAAGACGATTCTTTTTTCTTTGCTTCTCCTTCCTTCTAAAAATGTCATTACTTAAACGTTATCTAGACTTTTAATTTGTTACATAGTTAAATACCTTCTTTCTTGCTATAAAATATCTTAATTGCTTTTTGAACTTGTCATATAATTGTGTAGGAATACCACTGCTCATGACTCCCAGACTTTGGGAGTAGACTTTTGATCTTATTTTGTCTTGTTAACATTAAATTTATACTCTAAATTATGCCCTAATCCTAAAAAGAGCAGAATCTTAGGTTTTTATTCCCAGGAAAAATGTGCAAATCTTAAAGTTTGCTTTGGCCAAAGCAATGGTTAAAAAAAAATAACATTCAGCATTTGACAAGGACATCAGTGATTCAAAACTAAAGCAGTGCCAAATAAAGTATATCATGCATTGCTTCTGACTATATATAAAGGTGTATTATTCTCACCCTTGACCAAATATCCACTTTAGGGTCACCCTTTTGAACTTCAGAAATCTCATTTAGCTTAAACTATCATTCTCTTGGTTAGTGGCCTTTAAATTTGATGGCAGGCCTTTAGTCTGATAGAGCCAAACCCCAGAGCCAAGCCGGTTGGACCAAAGAAGCAGTCATGTCTGGCTCTTCTGGCAGGCAGCATTTTGCAGCTGGTTTGTCTATAGCTGGTCTCTGCTAGATGTCCAAGTAATTAGCAATTTGGCCCCAACAAAAGCCTTTTAAATGGAAGTAGTTCCTGAAACAGACGGTAAACCTCTGGCCCTTTTCCACTGTAGATCTAATAAGCATAGCGTGGTAGACAGTATGTACTTGTTGCCTATATCCTTTATGTTTCGCTTTTAGCCCTGCTGAGTCTTTTGGAGAGTTCTTTCAGAGTGCTGACCAAGGTCCTGACAATAGTAAATGGTCATCAGATAGCATACCAAGCGGGGTTTTCATAGCTTTTCTTGCCTTCCTTCCCTTCCCCTACATCCTCGTTCTTGGCCCTCCCCTCCATCCCACCAAAACCAAAACAAAATAAACAAAAACCAAAACAAAATCCCCCCATCCCACCAAAAACAAAACAAAATAAAATAAAACAAAACTCAAAGCAAAATTCCTATTTTTACTCACTCCTTAACAAATTCTGGCGGGGATGGGGTGGGAGTGGGGAATCTGGAAAGGAAACTCAATATGCCTAGTTGTTTTATGTAACCCACCTCACAACTTAAAAGTTTAGGCTCCTTTGTAATTCTTAGGTCTAGTAGTCAACAGCACTGTGTATAGTCTGACTGTTTAAGATTGTGATAGTCCGTAACCCTTAAAGTTTGTATGATTAAGTAGTTTTTGAGTAGAGGTACATGTCATATATGAGTATTACTTGCCTTAAGTCACCTGTTGTAGAAAATAGTCTATAATAGTCTCACATATCTACAGACAGTAGCTTGAATACTTTTAGTCTATGCATAGAGGAACAGTTCATAGGGATACACGATACCTCTTATATGGAGATGTTGAAGAATAGGATGCGTGTTAAATGCCTCAAGTGCCCAGAAAAAACCTTGTTCAGTACAGCAGAGATTAAAAAATTTCTCCTTACATTGAACAAGAACTATGTCATGGAAAGAAATGCAGAACTGGAAAACACTTCTGTAATATGTTTAGTGAGTATACTTCCACAATACATATAGTAGCACACTGGTAAAATACTTCATTAACAAATTGGAAACTGGCGATTAGAGCTGAAGATGGTAATTGAATAAGCAATTGAGTCTTTAGCACCCTGGACGCTAAAAATAAAATGAAGACAAAACACTTTTTATTAATTCAGGAAAAAAGAAAAAAAAAAGAGAGAGAATTCAAGGTGGAAGTTATTAATTAATTTTCTATAACTCTTCAATCTTATTCAGATAAACAATCTTTTTTTTTTCTTTTTTCTTTTTTCCCCCACATCCTAACTATGTGACAGTATAAACCTCCACTGGGATTTGGATCACAAAATCATGAATCTCTGCTCTGCCTTATCCACAGTAGTAATTTTTCTTGCATACCTCAGAATTAGGTAGGCATAATCTATATGGAAGGTTTTTGTTTGTTTGTGTTTTCTTTTGGTCTGCACACTCATTGGAAAAATCACATAACAGCTTCAGGATAGCAATATTTTTGGAAAATTTTCGAAATGATTTGCTGCTTATTAAAGTTCATTTTGGGGAACTGAGGCAGTCAAAATTAAAGAATGACTTTCAGTTGGAGTTTTGTTAGTTTATTTTTGTAAACCTGCTCAGATCCCTGCATAGAGTTGCCCTTCACATTTTTAGACTTCATGGTCTTCCTCTTCTTTGTTCCTGAGGCCCCATTCAATCTGAATTTCAGGGAAGTGCAACTGACACAATGGACCATATTTTTCTATTTGAGATATAGTGCCAGAAAACCTTTTAATGTCAATGGGAGTTGTGTGTGTGCCTGTGAGGAAGGAATTTGTCCTGATGTGGTTTACACATATTATTGTGGAAACAATAATTCCCTATATTATTCCCTATATTACTGTGTATTTTCCAACAATATTAAAGGGCAGCCACACTCTGTCTTTCAAAGTAGTTTTGCCACCCAGATTTCAGAGACTTTGGCCTGGTGTTGCTCAATGTGGAACTTGAGAAAAGCAAGGAAAGATTCACATATGCACAATAGAAGTACAATTTCCTTATAGGGAAACTGCAGTTCCCATTCGTGGGGGGTTGAAGGATTTGCCAATTTAGCAGTTAAGTAGACTTTTACACAGTACCATATGACACCACAAACTATGTACCCACATCATAAGCCTCTATGTAATGAAGAAATATGAAGCATATTGGTTCATACCATTTAAAGTCAAAGACAATAAATATTCTACACTGACCATGGAAAAATTATTTTACAGGTACTGTGATCTGTACACCTGCTGAAACTTACTGGTTTGGGTGTAAAGTTACCGTTTTAACAAGTCCTGTTTTGCAATCTGTTGAATCTGGAGAACGGGGGAGGTGCCGGAAGACTGGAAGAAGGCCAATGTCACACCAGTCTTCAAAAAAGGCAAGAAGGAGGACCCAGGCAACTACAGGCCAGTCAGCCTCACCTCCGTCCCCGGAAAAGTGATCCAAACACAGTCAAACAAAAGTCTCCAAACACATGGAGGACAAGAAGGTGCTCAAGAGTAGTCAGCATGGGTTCACCAAGGGGAAATCTTGCCTGACTAACCTGATAGCCTTCTATGATGAAATGACTGGCTGGATAGACGAGGGGAGAGCGGTGGATGTCGTTTATCTCGACTTCACCAAGGCTTTTGACACCGTCCCTCACAACATCCTCCTGGGCAAGCTCTGGAAGTGTGGGATA
Source organism: Tinamus guttatus (assembly GCF_059628265.1). Lineage (NCBI taxonomy): Eukaryota > Metazoa > Chordata > Aves > Tinamiformes > Tinamidae > Tinamus > Tinamus guttatus. The sequence continues at coordinate 1,047,697 of NW_028288676.1, forward strand.
GATGAGTGGACAGTGAGGTGGATTAGGAACTGGCTGGATGGCAGTGCCCAGAGAGTGGTGATCAGCGGTGCAGAGTCTAGTTGGAGGCCTGTAGCTAGCGGGGTCCCCCAGGGGTCAGTCCTTGGTCCAGTCCTGTTCAATTTATTCATCAATGACCTGGATGAAGGCACGGAGTGCTCCCTCAGCAAGTTTGCTGATGACATGAAACTGGGAGGAGTAGCCGATACCCCAGAGGGCTGCGCTGCCATCCAGAGGGACCTGGACAGACTGGACAACTGGGCAGTGAAAAACCTCATGAAATTCAAGAAGGCCAAGTGCAAGGTCCTGCACCTGGGGAGGAATAACCCCAGACACCAGTACAGGCTGGGGACCGACCTTCTGGAGAGCAGCTCTGCGGAGAAAGACCTGAGTGTCATGGTGGATGATAAGTTGACCATGAGGCAGCAGTGTGCTCTTGTGGCCAAGAAGGCCAATGGGATCCTGGGGTGCATTAAGAAGAGTGTCTCCAGCAGGTCGAGGGAGGTGATCCTGCCCCCTCTACTCAGTGAGGCCACATCTGGAGTACTGTGTCCAGTTCTGGGCTCCACAGTATAAAAGGGATGTGGAGCTGCTGGAGAGAGTCCAGCTCAGGGCCACAAGGATGATCAGGGGCCTGGAACATCTGCCCTGTGAGGAGAGGCTGAGGGAGCTGGGCCTGTTCAGCCTGGAGAAGAGAAGGCTGAGACGGGATCTAATCAGTGTATATAAATACCTCAAGGGAGGGAGTGCAGAGGACGGTGCTGCTCTCTTTTCAGTGGTGGCCACTGATAGGACTAGAGGAAATGGCCGGAAACTGAAACACCAAAAATTCCATAGGAACTTAAGGAAAAATTTCTTAACAGTGAGGGTGACAGAGCACTGGAACAGGCTGCCCAGAGAGGTTGTGGAGTCTCCTTCTCTGGAGATCTTCAAAACCCGCTTGGATGCAGTCCTGTTCCACGTGCTCTAGGTGACCCTGCGTATGCAGGGGGGTTGGACTAGATGATCTCTAGAGGTTCCTTCCAACCCTAAGCTTCTATGATTCTATGATTCTATGAAATAAGCTGTATAGAGTGTGTAGTGTATATAATTATCTCTTCTGGTTTGACTTCACAAGTCAGGATTTGGAAGACATTCAAATTTGTAGTTTTATTTAATTGAAGTGTTTTAATCAGTCTACCGGTATAGTTTATCATGTTTATCATGTAAGTGACTTCCAAGACACTTCATATGCACATTTCTTATAAGCTAAGATGGAATCATCTTCTGGTTGATCTTGTCTCTTTTTTCCCTCTAGATACGTGAAAATGGTAATTTTTGTCATCCGTCTCCTCCTTTTCTAGTCTAATCACAGATCCGTCTGCCGGATTTAGCAAAGAATTTTGAAGATAGTGTAAATGTAGCTAAGAAATTGTCTTTCTTCTTAGCAAGATAAAGCCCACATCAAGTTTAGATTTGTGGATTGTGCTATAACTGAGAGAAAATAAGGATATAATTAAAACTGATGATAATCTTATAGGCACTTGAGGTAAGAAAAATTATTGAAAAATAGATGTAAGGAAAGATTTTGTTATTCCTTGTTTTGTTTTAAGGGAAATTACTCAAGATGTAAATCCAGACAAGATATAAAACTGATTTTGTTTTCAGAATAGAGAAGATTTATGCTAGGCTTTACAGAGGTACACCTCTTTTTCTGTCTTCCAAGTTGCCTACTACAGTCAAATCTCTTAATTCTTTTCATCACATATCTCCTTGTTATTTCACCAATGACTAGACGTAATGGTGGGAGCATGTGTATATTCATTAGCTTTGATCAGAAACATTGGAAATGCCACACATTATTCAGCTGTTTGCAACTGATTTGGGTGTATATTTAAAATTAAATATGTATTATTTTAAGTACCCTTTGTTCATCTGGCTGTAGAAAATGAGGTAGCAAACAGGAGGACAGGTATATGGCTTGCTAAAATTGAAGTACTTGGAAATGACTGAAGAATAAAAGGATCTTATTCTTCCTCTTTCCATTCCTCTTATTCTTAAGGGAGGAGAGGATTTTATTGATATTTACCACATCATTTCACATACTCGTATGTATAATGGCTTTTTCTTTGCCAGTTTAAGCTTATAAAAATACTGTTCTGCTTTAATTTTGATGTATGGCAGAATTTCCAGATCTATAGCTTCTGGGTAACTTCTTTTAGTTCTGCTGTCTTAGAAGTACCATTCAGCCAAAGGTATTACCCATATCACTTTATTAACCCATACGGTGTTGTGTAGCCCCTCAGGAAGAGGGGCTACGTGAGGGATTCATGAAGATTTTGTTTTATTAGATCTCAGACTGAAAGAATGGATTTTTAGCTGGAAGTGTAGAGAAGTGCTATGAATGTCATCTTGAAGTTAAATAGGAAGTGATGAGTCCTTATTTTTGGTGAAGTAAGAAGCAGGAGAAAATTTAGAAAATTACAAGGCACCAGGTTTAAAAAGCAAAATTATTTCTGTGGATCATATCACTGAATCATGGAACTCCATAACACAAGGCTTTCTGGAGGCCAAAAGTACAAATAAGTTCAGTGATTAGACATACCATGGAAGTCCAATGAAGACTGTTAATCCAAAGATCTGAATATAATCATTGGCTTAGAAAGACCAATAATGCACCTTGATAAAAAATAAAGCAATGGAAATAATCATAGCATCCCTGTCCTGTTCATACACCACTCCCCCAAAAAACCTCTCTGTGCTACTCTTAGTGTTAATCTTTTCAGCTGGGTAGCTTTTTGATCTCAGTTTGTATAGAATTTTCTAGACACATGTCTGAGCTACTGAGGTCCTCTATCCCAATCTGGAATATTGTTAAGATAAGGGCCATCATGTTTGCTTTGCTTTTAAACCCATATAAAATGTCATAAAGAAAGAAATGGCATCTTTGAAGGTGAAAATGAACAACATCATGCTAATGAAAACAGACAACTCTTGTTATGACATCTAGTTCCTCTTCCAAATGAGTGTAAACTCATGATGTGGAGAACATGATTTTAGAGACAACATCAGGTTCTTATCTTATTGGGGGACATATCTAATTAAGATGCACATCCATCTTTGTTTGCACTTTGTAAACAACTTGAAATAGCTGCTTTCCCCTGTGATCAGACAAACAAAAGCTTTTGATACTATGAAGAAAATTAGTAACAGGTGAAAGATTGTGTTTAACAATGTTTGGACAAAAATGCCATTTCCTTAAAAGTATTTCTCTAATCTTCTTTAATTCCTCACAGATACTAATTTTAGCTGTCACTAAAATACACATATCTTAATCTCTGCAGATGAAATCAACCTTTTTGTATATTTAAGTGTAAATGTGGAAAAAGCCTTTAGTAACTTTTCCTCACAAACAGCAAGAAAATGTGAGGAAACATATGAAATCACTAGGCTTCTTTTTCATATTTACTTAAACTGCATGACAGAAATTGGATTTGGTTCTCTTCCTCTATGGATAAGCTGTTATCAAAATACCCATGTCTTTTGATCAAACATAGGTATTTTAGGTACATTCTGGTATAAAGGAGATAGATAGTAACTTACACTGTTGTGTGAATTTCAATTTTGCTCTATTAAGTTTGTTCTTTTTATGTATGGTAATTGTCCATGCTTTTTTTGCAGCCTGCTTTGAACACAAAAGAGATGGAGTGTTTTAAATAAGTTCCTAAAGTCCAAAAGTCATCCAAAAGACAGATGTGCTCTTCACATTTCTGTATCCCTTGAAGATCCTTTTTTTGATTTTTTTTGTGTTTTCAGTATAAAAGACATTCATTCAAAATTGACAATAATGACTGCTTTATATTCATATTGTTCTTCTTCATTGTCCGATAAAGATAAAAAGTGACAAAACAGATTAGCCTATTCACAGCCGGTTCAAGTTAGAAATCTCATTCTTTATGACACCTTTATGTTTGCATTTGGGAATCAGAGATTCTGCTAAAGATGGTCTGCTGGCAGGTATTCAGATGCAAAGACAGTTAGCAAGAGCTTGTCAGATGCTCTTAGCTGCTGCTCTATACAAAATAGTCCTAACACATAGTCACCCAACATAAAAGGAGATTTTAAAGAATAATATTTCACTCCAATTCACTTCACTCAGAAGTGCCACAGAGGAGAAATCAGTACAAAATCATCTGTAAAACAGATTATATCATGTCATTTCTTAGACTCTAACTGGTATACAGATCAAGGAAGTTTGGGGGCTACTTGCCAAAAGAGAATCTCAAACAATAAATTGCAAGTCAGCTACATTCTAGGAATTCTTCTGGAGATTTTGAAATCCACTTTTTGAAGGGAGAGTGAACATTTATCCTTTATCAAGGGAAGTCTTAACACTGTCCAAGTAACTCAGTTTGACTTTTTCCAATGTAGTGGATATTGGAGAAGCAGTGGTCTCAAACTTATGATACATATCAGAAATTCATGGATTTGAAACTTCAGAAAGCTGGGGTGACATTGTGGCTCCTACAGTTTCAGTACACATCCCAAAAAGATAAAGATATCTGAAATTATATTGTATAAACCTCCACATGACACTTTGTTCTCACTATTATACTAAAAAAGAGAAGGGGGTGGAGGGTTGAATTCACGAATCCATAATTCATCTTTTAAAGAACAAAAAAAAATTCCCCCAAATTTTTTTCTTTACAAATTACCTGAAAGACACTAAAAACATCAATGACATCTAGCAAATGTGTTTATGACCAGGACTAAGTGAAGACTGTTGTTAGAGACCCAGTCTGATGGTGAAAAAAGCAAGACCTGAGCCAGTGCTTCTCCGTGAGTAAAAGAACATTCCTTTCTACAAGTTATTGATGAGTTCTTCATCATGAGTGCATCTTCTTCATGATGAGTGCATGTTATTTATTTGTGAGACAAATATATATTTCATAATCTGAAAATGAGATGGTATATTTCTCTGGCAGTTAACATAAAATAACTCTCTTTTTTTTTCATCTTTGAAATATTCAGGTCTCTTTCCAACAGTTTGTAAAATATTCGGTTTTGCTGATCTGAATTATAGCAGTAGTGATGAGCTTTTGCAAAACAAATTTCTAGGTAAAAAGTCTACAAAAATTGCAGCTGGAGTGCAAAGATTTCCAGAGTCCAAGCCCAGAGGAATCAGCTCTCTGCTAGTTTTCATAGCTTTGGAAATACAGTTTAACAATCTGACAGACACAGAGGCCTAAATATGCACACTGTCAGCAAGAGAGGTGCCGTTTTTTTCCGTATCCTTCTACTCCCTTCTCTCTGTCATGAACATATTTCAGCCTGCATGCAGCATCGGAAGCGTGAGTAGACCTGATTTTTGGCTTAGGATTTTTTTGCCTTTTGGTGGCAGTGAATATTTCCTGCTTTATACTAGGATAAAAGCAGTGGAAAAGTTAAAAAAAAAAAAAAAAAAAAAAAAAAAAGAGAGAGAGAGAGAGAAAACTTAGAATAGACAAACTTTTTTTTTTTTTTTTTTTTTTTCTGATGTGCCCTTGATTAGAAAACCAAACCAAGTAACTACTCCATTAGAGCTCTTTTTCCTTTCACTTGCTGTCTTTCTCTCTGTCCCTCCTTTCTCTCCCTCCTCTCACCCTCCTCCTCTCCCTGCCTTTAGCCCCCCTTTTTGTGCCTGGAACATTCTGTTTCTTTTACGAGCTAACAAGTTTGATGTGGCCCTGTGTCTCATTCCCTTCCAGGCTTGCAGCTGTTTTGGCAACAGAAGAAAAAATCCCCATAACAAATCAAATAAAAGCCCATTCTGTGAAGAGGAATTGAAAACAGCAGGCCTCAAAGAGGACTGCACATGAGATGCCTTGTTCTGGCTTTCAACACAACTCAAATCAGAAACACATTACCATAATCTGAAACAGCCCACTGCTAACACAAGACAGATGGTGGGTAATAACCCATGCATCATTAATAAATAAATTCCAGCATTAAAGGCTTTACAAAGTATGACAACACTATCCGGGCAAAGTTACTGCCCTTTTTCCACCCCCCAACATTATTTCACTATGTTGTGGGTCTCTATTGCTCCTGCTCTCTAGTTTTTTAAGTGTTTGTACTTTTGAAGGAAGTTAAATGTGGTGCAAGTTTTAGCCAGATGAAACCTATCTTAATGTACAAGACAAGTCTGAAACTCCAGAAGGGAAAAATAAAATAGCTGCCAAAGCTTAATAGCTCCCATGTACTTCTACTGGATCAGCAAACGCCAATTTATTACATTGCACTTCTCTGACTCTCTTTGCCCTTGCTGGTACTCCACTGTTCTTATATTTCAGTACACATTTCAAACAAGAATTTTGGCACTGTGTTTGCTGCAAAACTGAAAGATATATGTATCTTTTCTCAGCTTTCCTTCTACAAACTATACCATCTATCTTCTCTTCTTCTTTGCCTGCTTCCTCCACATAGTAATTTTGGGTAAAAAAATTGCTTTTTAACAAATGTTGGAGAGCATATAAAATAAAGTGAGATGGACCTACCACGATGAATTTATGACTGACCACTGTGAGTATATCACTTTTGGGAGAAGTGAAGCTGGGGGAGAGGATGAGAATTTTATGCTGTATTAGAAAATCATAAATACAGACCTTGAATACAAGGAAGAATTCCAAATCTGTGTGTCTCCAGAGTATGTACTGTTAAACTCATCGTTGGGTTGCAAGTTCATCATAGACACAGGATTTTGTTGTGTATAGAAACTACTGTGATTTTTCATTAGAAATAAGATGGTGGGATATTAAGACAGAGATGGTGTGAACAGAATCTGATTTACCATAGTCCTTACCCATATTTATGGATTCTTCAATAATTTCTTTATTTGGTTCAGAAATGACAGTATTTCAGCAATAGCTTAAGCATGATACTTAGGAACAGCAAGATGGCTAAAGTCCAATCTGACTGAATTCCAGTTTGAATATTTATGTTTTGAATTGCTTGAATCCAGTTAGATACTGTCTAGATATTTATTATTGCTTTTAACTCCTGACCTGAACTGCTCTTTAGCAATCAGTACAGTTAAATGTTATGTGCAATTGTAATAGTGATTGAAATCCTGTTTTGTTTATATATTTCTGTGGTTTAATTTCACATGGCAAACTAGACAGACGCAGTTTCTGATTTTTTTTACAGTAAAATATTCTGAAGGAATGTACTTATCTTTTCAAGAGAGTTTCTAGGCTTGTCATACAAAAACACAATCATGTATGTTGCAGCTATGCAATGTAGAATGTCTTTGGCCATAACCATGTCCTTGCAGCTTACCACCTCAATTCCTACAAATACTGCATGGGCAGCTTTGAAACACCTATAGAAAGCCCATCTTCAGCAGAACACAATTTCATGCTTGCTTAGTATCATCAGATCTAATGAAGGTTAAGCAATGGTCTTCATTTGAGTTAAGGATTTGATCTACAGCATATATTTTTAAGGTCAGTATTGGTATGAAATTTCTCTCCAGACACAATTAAAATTTTTATCAGAAAATATGTCAGTAGTTGGACATAACTGTCTGAGCAATCTACCTCACATGGCAGTGATGAATACACTCCAGTGAACAGTGAGGGTGCTCTAAGCAAATCCCCAGTTTCAAGGGACTTTGCAGAGAGTTCTTAGCAAAGTTTGCACTACGTAGTTTACCTCCTTCTTGGTTCATCATGAGTTGGGACTCGTTCACTTTTAGTGCTGCTGCCAAAAAGCAGCTTGCTAAACAACCTGTTTCTCTGCAAGCTTTAATCAGCTTAAGCCAATGGGAGGAGTTACTGAAGACAGTGATACTTCTATAATCATAGTAATGGTAGAATGTACTGAAAAGTTAAACATTTAATTGAAAAGTTCAAAATAAAAGTTAAACACAGTTTCCATACTATATCTTAAATGAAAATTAGAAAGCAATATCATGCTTTTATCCAACTCTTTTTCAAAGCTAAGTAGGGCTAAAACAAGAAAAGAAAAAAAAAATGTTACAAGTTTTCCTGTAGATAAAAGCCTAGAAGGGAAAAGGAAAGGTGAAGGTAACTGTGTGCAAATAAAGCATCAGTACTTACAGCTTCATAACCCTTGGGTAGAATTTTGCACAGGAACTGAATAGAGCTTGGTTTCAGTTTGAATCGCTAGCAGTAGACTGGCAATTAAATGAAAGAGATTTCATCAAATTTCTCAAGAGAGAATTTTGGAGGCTTTGTTATTAAAGGCTTCCATCCAGATGTTTGACTCCTAGGGAATTCAGAAAACAGAAAGAAAACTTCCTTTTCTAAACATACTCATGCTCCTTTTAAGAAAGGGATCTTTTCACCAGATTGAAAACTATCACAGTGTTTCTGACTGAAAATTTCATCAGGTTTGTGGTATTATCATTAATTGCAAATGTTAATTAAAAAATGTAAAAACTGTATTCAAATTTACCTATAGATAACAAACATTCTATAAAATTTATTCATCAGTTTTCCATTTTCCTAAGTGTTGTAATTACTGTGAAGAAATACACAATAGTTTTCATTTGCTTTAAAGATAAAATTATCCCAAATCATGCACTGGTTGCAAATAAGTTACGAAAAAAATGTAACTGTCAAACATCAAACATTTTATTCGTTAAAAACTTCTGGTTAAAATTCATGAGAGGTATGAGTCTCTGAATGTCTGAGTGGTTATTGTGAGAAAGTATCGTTCCATACAAGTAGACCTTTTATCTCATACCACAGAATATTTACTACAAGAATATATTTAGCCATAAAACTATTACTTTCACATTTGCAGTAGTTTTATACTACACTGTGCATAAGTCAATCCAATGACGTTATGAGAAAAACTAGGAAAATGTTCTAAAGAAAATACCATTAAATTCCTTTCAGGCAAATTGAGAGACCATTAAACTCTGTACACATTAAATTTCTGCATTCAATATCTACCTTATTAGGTATTTTTTAAGAATTAAGAATATGTTAAAAGTTTTGTCAGTAAGAACTTTAAACCTATAGAGAACTCAATACTCTGCTGTTTGTGCTTCACACTGTAAACAGGCTCCTCACTATAATTTATCTGAGACTGTCAATAAAGCCTGGATTCCGAATTTCTCTATGACTTTAAGAAGAAGTTCAGTCGAGTAATTTTTGTTCCAATAATGTCTATTTTCAGAAAAGGCCTTACATCATTAAAAGAAAGAGAAAAATAGAGGGAAATTATAAAATCAGACATACTGATATTCTGACCGACTTAGCACCATGTATTTGTCTTAATGTGTTACAGTAGCCAAAGAGCTCTGTCAATGTAGGAGACACATTATAGACTGAGTGATTTCGGATACGGAAATGTTATTTCAAAAGCTTATCACTGTTCTTCAACTTTAGAAAAAGAAGGGGCATCTCAGAAAATGCAGCCTTTTATTCCTGAGGACTGGCCACCTAGGTGTATTTCATGAGATTTTTTTTCTCCAGAGTTATGTTTCACTGAGATAGCTAATAAAATAATATGATATTATTTTTTCAATCTATTTTTTTTAAGTAACTAGTTACCTGCAGACAGGATTCTTAAGCTAAATATATGGAGAGATCAAGGAAAACATCCCACTCACAAATGGGGGTACAAGTTGCAGAAATGAAAAGCTCCATGCATTAATATTTTTAAAAAAGCATAGATTAAAAAAATCATAGAATGCTTAAGGTTGGAAGGGACCTCTAGAGGTCATCTAGTCCAACCCCCTTGCACACGCAGGGTCACCTAGAGCACGTGGCACAGGACTGCATCCAAGCGGGTTTGGAAGATCTCCAGAGAAGGAGACTCCACAACCTCTCTCGGCAGCCTGTTCCAGCGCTCTGTCACCCTCACTGTTAAGAAATTTTTCCTTAAGTTCCTTTGGAAGTTTTGGTGTTTCAGTTTCCGGCCATTTCCTCTAGTTCTGTCGATGGCCACCACTGAAAAGAGGCCAGCACCATCCTCCTCGCTGCCTCTCATGCCACTTATATACACAGATCAGGTCTTCTCTCAGCCTTCTCTTCTCCAGGCTGAACAGGCCCAGCTCTTTCAGTCTTTCCTCATAATTTTTACCTGAAAATTAGTTTTCATGTAAAGTAGTTTTAACTTCCATTCAAGGCAATACTCTACTGAAAATAATCTGTTAAAGGAACAGTACAATCCAGAGGAAAAATAATGAGAGAATAAGACAAACTTTCCCAGAAGTGATAAGATTTCCTGATTTTTCTTTTTTAAATATTCGTATGTTTCTTATGTTTAATGTCTTAATTTCTTGTGTTCTTATGTTCAATATCAAATTTCAGTCATACATTCTGTTCAGCGCTGCTTCATTTATATCAAATGTAGTCATGAATCTTAAATGAATTAAATTATCAGAGTGTTTTAGACCAGCTCTTCAAACCAGTTCATTTCCCTTCAAACCTCAGTTATTGTTCTTAAGCAATGCACAGGGTTCATAGGTCCTTCTGCTCTGGGGAGGGATTAAATGGGAGTATGATAAATCTATCTATGAGTAATTAGCCAATATGCTTGCTCTGCCATTATGCACGAATATCCGTCACTGTTCATAAGTTAGTAGCTCAGTAAAATTGTTCTTATGCATTATAAATAACTTTCTGAGACACAGGCCAGTGTTGGACAGAATGAATTTCCCATAATATGAGAATGTCTCTAATCTTTCCAAAGCAAATGCTCTCCAGGCAAGCCTAAATGAGTGTTAGAGCTGTATGTGCAGAAGTTCAGAAATTTCTTCAGAACCCGAAGGTTTCCTTGATAGGTTTGAACAGTGAATACCTAACATTAAATAATGCTTCCTAATATGAAATACAGATATCAAATGTTTTATTGGAACACTTACGCTAAAAAAGCAACACAAAACCAAAAACAAAACTCTGACTTATTAAAATTGTTTTATCAAAATGATATCAAATGACAACTGAATGCTGTTTTTCCTTTCAGGGAAAGAACTGCATTGTTCTAGAACATAACTTAATATTTTACCCATTCTTTTTCTTATAAATTAAATTCCAACACATAGGGGATACATGAAGTACAAAGATACTTACTTGATGAGAATTCTGAAAAAAAGGACATTTATATAAATTTTATATAGAAAGAATACATTAAGTTGGAACTATTAGTATAGATATTTTGATAATGAGCAAGGTATGTATTGACTGCTTATCACTGGCTCAGTTTTCAGTTATTAGTGTTAGTTCAGTTCAGTGTTAATTTCGGTTCACAAGTAGTTACTTTCTGCCAGGAGAAAGTGATACTTTTATTTTCAAGTCTGTTAATAAATTAAAATGAAAAGAAAAATGAAACTCCATTTGAGAACTGGGATGCTGAGCAGATATATGTTGATGCTGAAAAGACAAAAGCATCTTTTCCCTTGTAGGTTCAGGATTCACAAAAAGGTTAGATGTGATCATATGCATAACACAATTAATTTAAAGAGGGTGGGAACACAGATAAGGTGAGTTAGATACATTCTAATTACAAGGGTCTTAGGAAATTTGCCTTTGACTAGTTAACGACCAGCTGAAGCAATCTATGAACCATTAGCAATGATCGCCAGAAAGCTGTGGATGACCGGTGATGTCTCAGAGGAGTAAGGAAGGTCAAAAGTAATACCTATCATTAAATAGAGAAGAAGGAGTACCTAGGGAGCTATACAGACTGTTCAGCCTAAATATAATACCAGAAAGCTACTGGAACAAATTATTGAACAATCAATTTGTAAGTTCTTGGAGGATAATCAGGTGCTAAAGTACGGTCAATTGTTAATTTGCCACAATAAATGGTGTCAAACCAATTTAATTTCTTTTCCTGCAGGGTACAGGGCCTTCTGAATAAGGAACACTCAGCAGAAGTGCCATTGCTTGAACACATCATATCTTTTATACACAGACTGAAGAATTATGGCTGAGATATTAGTACTACTACTTGGCTAACATCTTGTTAAAAGCTTTAAAGATAGTTACTTACTTTATATCACAATTTGGCTCTTTTTTTTCTTTCCTTTTTCTTCCTTTTAGTAGTAATAATTGTTGCATAATTATAAATGTCATATAATTATAAATATCATGCAATTTTGTCAAAAAGTTATATATGAATTATGCTCATTGTATGAATGATATTAATTTTCATCCTTTCAATTTTTGATCAATCATCTTTCAGTTTTCTATTTTGCACATGGAATAGTACCAAGTTAGTGGAAGTCTGTGGATGACACTCAGAAGTGAGAGGTTGCAGGTTCTATATGGCAAAGAACTACAATTTTAAGCAAATGTTCTTGATAAATTGATGAGTGAGATGAATAAAGTATCGAGTGTGAGAGGAAAAAGAATTGCAAAATGGAAAATAACTGCTTAGAAAACAATACTGCAGGAAAGAACATAGGTCTATCTGTGCTCTGGTACAGACTAAGTATGGATTCATGGTGTGATGACACTGTCAGACAGGCTATTGTCATTCTAATTCTATTAACAGAAGTGTTAAGACATAACAGGTAATTGTTCACCTCCTGCACTGCCAGTGGGACCTGGACAGGCTGGGAAGATGAGCAGAGAGAAACTTCTTGAAATTCAACAAAGGCAAGTACTGGCTCTTTCAGCCGGGGAGAAATAATCCCACACACCACTACAGGTTGGGAATTGACCTGCTGGAGAGCTGCTCTGCAGAGAAGGACCTGGGGGTCCTGGTGGGTTTCAGTTTGAATGTAAGGCAGCAATGTGGGCAAGAAGGCCAATGGTCTTTTGGGGTGCATGAAGAGTGTTGGCAGCAGGTGTGAGGGAGCTGATCCTCCCACTCTACTCAGTCCTGACAAGGCTGCATCTGGAAGACTGTGTGCATTTCTGGGCTCCCCAGTTAACAGGAGAAACATGAAGCTACTGCAATAAGTCTAGTGTAGGACTGTTAACATGATCAGGGAACTGGAGCGTCTCTCTTAAGAGGAAAGTCTGAGGGAGCTGGGCCTGTTCAGACTGGAGAGGAGAAGGCTAAGGTGGAATTTTATCAATGCATATACATATCTGAAGGGAGGATGTAGAAGGAATGGAGCCAGACTTTTACCAGTGGTACCCAGTGGTAGAATGGGAATGGGCGCTTGCTTAAACATAAAAAGATCTGTCTGAACATGAGGAAAAACTTCTTGACTGGGAGGGTAACAGAGCACTGGAATAGATTACCCAAAGAGGATGTGGATTCTTCCTCTTTTGAGATACTTGAAAGCTGTCTGGGCACCATAACAGCATGCTCTGGGTGACCCTGGCTGACCAAGAGGTTGGACTAGATGATACCCAGAGCTTCCTCCAGTTTTATCTCTTCCAACCTTAACCCTTCTGTGTTTCTATGATTCTTCTCGGCAGTCATGATGTCTCTTCTGGAATATTATGCACAGTATAGGTCACCCAACTTTCATAGAGAAAAGAGAGTAGTCAAAGTAAGCCCATAAGTGGTTTTGAAAGCATTTTGTGTATATAAAGTTGAAAGAGCTTTTAGGAGGCTTTTATTCTGTGGAAAAGAAACCTTTAAGAAATGACAAGTCTTTAGTTTGCTTTTTTAAAAAGGATTATGTTTGGTCATCTGTGTCTAATGACCTTGAAGAAAAGTAATTAGCAAGAGGTATATGCTTTAGAAGTCAGGAGAATTTTTAAGTAGGACAATTTTATGACAGAATAAATTGTCAAAGTGTGCTTTAACATTTAAAGGAAAAAGATTTTAAAAACAGGTTGGACTAACATGTACCTGATATGACACAGACATAGTTACTCGTGCCTTAGCCAGAGGATGGGCTTGCCCAGAACATTTGTAAGAGACTGCAAAGACACTATGGTCTATAGTGACCACAGTTATTTTGATCAGAGGTCATTTTACTCGCATCTTTCTCACTTCCCTTTTGCCTCATATTTGAAAATATTAGAGCTGAATGTGTCCTTTGCAAATATCAATCATTCTGAACATATTTCTGTGCAAAGTTTTTTAGCTCATTCCTCTTTCAACCACCTTATATGGAGTTTCTTAATTCCTTTTGCATGTGAAATAAGTTTTCTTTCTGTAATACTAGAATTTTGTCAGTTATGTGAAAAGACAGGAGATTTTGATGGGTGTATTTTAATTCTAGTGTCTTTACTACAGGAAAATAGTCCAAAAGCTCTTTTGAAGAATGGTCTATTCAGAGATATAATATTATGACTGTAGCTCATAGCACTGTATGGTGGACTTTAACTTCTAATCATTTTTGGAGAAGACTGAGCAGGAGGAATAACCAGATCCATTCCAGTCCAGGGTTTCAGTCAAATGTATGTGAGACAAAAGATAGATTTGTGTTTACTGTAGGAGTCATATACCTGTTTAGGAATACATTCATATAAAAAAGTGAAAGATAGCTGTATGGACTACATAGTTTCAGGGCCTATTTTTATTTGCAAATGCCTAGGCATCTAAACACTGCTTTGCAGAAAGGAAACCTTGAGTATTAGTTTATTATAACCACTTTTATGAAATGCAGAATTGAATTTTAGGACAAGGAAGCATCTCAAACAATATAGTCTAACTACATCATTATAGAACAGATTTTTAATAAGTGATATTTTTAAAGAGGGATATCAGAAATTCTGGCTTGAATTTCAATTATTTTTTTCTCTGTATGTATGAAGAAGCTAGTAAGCTTCCAAACATGTCAGCAGAGGTCAGACATGCAGGAGACAAAGATAAGGAAAAGAAAAGCTATATTTTTACAAGAACAAAAACTGCTAGAATAGCTATAAAAAGTGGCAGAGAAGGAAAGCTTTGTTTTCGCTTGTACTGCCTGAAAAGATACCTGATTTAAGTGATAAGTAGCTGAAAATTTCTACTAGCCACTGAGAATTTGCAGGTTTTGGAACAAAAACAACAACAACAAAAACCCTGATTCTATGAGCATCTTCTTCTCCTCTCCTGCAGACATGAAAGAGATTTGTACATCAACAACAGCAACAACAACAAAAGACAAAAACCAAACCAAAGCAAAAAGAAAAAAAAAATCAGTCTTATAAGGGTAATACCTTAAAGAAACTAAGAGAAAGAAGTCCTAAGGCAATACATTTTAAGAACTGTGAGATGTCACTCTTGAGATCTACCAAAAGAACATCTATCTATGCCCAAAGGAAACTGCTTTTTGTGCAAGTTCCTATTATTATCAAAAAGAGAGAAAGAGGTAAAAAAAAAAATAAACTGACTTCAGTAATGTGAAACCAGTGACTTTTGCCTTGATTTTTTTTTCCTTAAACTTTATAATTCATATATATCCGTTTTTCAAAAGTTAGTAAAGGAAATATCAAGAATGCATCTTTTCTTCTAAAAATCACTTTACAGACAGAAATTTTGTTTGTTTTTCTATCCATTGTTTTCTCATGGTTTTGGGGCAAGAGCAAAATGTTTAAGTTTTAAATGAAGAGTTTATTCCTAATAATCCTGTTTATCTATTATATTTCACAGTCTTCATGTATATTTATGTTCAAATACATCACCCAGTAAGCTTCTTGTTGGAAATGTTTCGTCTTTTCTGAAAGAGCCTGTTCATCAACCAAAACCTATTGTTAGCATTGGCATGAGAGATGAAACTCACCTTATGGCACCTTGATATGCTGTCCAATCTATGATTATTTTAGGGAATAGGAAGTTACATTTAAATACCGTCCAATTTTTGATAAGTATGTGGGAAGTATTTAATGTGACTTGGAATGAAAGGAATTAATTCAGTTTTTTTTTTTTTTTTTTTTTTTTGAATCACCCAGAAGAATTGAGTCACTAATAACTTCTCCTCTTTCTCTCTTTGCATTTCACAGACCTTTTCTGTCTTTTTCTAAATCAAGGTAGTTGGACCATAGTACATGTTCACAGTACTTTTCATAATTTGCCTGAAAGAAATATAAAATTGGAGAGTAGAATGAGAAGGAATATAGGGAAAAAGTGATGCATTTGGAAATAAATCCAGGGTCAGGTAGTGTTTCTGTTTGTTTGCTTTATTGTTATTATTATTTCTTTCTTTCTTCTCAAGGAAACAAGCAATCAAAATCAAATTTATGATAGAAGAGTTCCAAAATAGCATACTGTGGAATAATGTAAGTACATAATGTATGGTTATGAAATCTTCTGTTGTGGAGGCATTGTTGTAGAATGTAGAAAGGTTAATTTAATAAAGATGTTTTCATCTCTAACCTTCCTGATATTGTTAACATGTCCTGTCTTTATGCAACAAAGGTGTAGAAACATGTCTCTTCAAAATTTTCTTACATATTCCACTATCCTGAAAGTAAAATATGGGTCTTCAAACTTCAGATATAATCTTTGCCACAAGAAGATGAAGAATCAGTGAGGCCCAGATGATTCAGAAAAATACACATATACAAACACAGTAGAAAGAAAAACAAATGCTCTCAGTATAGTATGTTTTTTTATTATTATTATTTTATTTGATAGGATGAACAATATTTCTGAGAGTTTGTTTCAGACCTATCAAAGTAATTAAGAAGATGATAACTGGGAATATGGTTCAAGTTATAACTGAGGACCAAAAGGCCAAGGATACATTGGTGCAAAGGTATGTGCTTGGAAGACATGAATCAGTCTTAAGAAACTGAGTATTAGAAAACAGCATTAGAAGCACTTCATAAGAGAGAAGTGAGTATTCTTTAAAAAGAAAAAAACCTGCAGGAAAGACCTAAGTCCTTTTTATGGTATTGTATACATATTAATTAATACATACAGGTAAAAATGTACATTATATGAGCTCTGATGTCAAGAACAAAAAGCGGAAAGGAAGCATTAATTTAGTCGTCCCATGATATTTTGTGCTCCAATGCTGGCGGGGGTGTTCCAATATTTGTTTTTAACAATATGGACAGACTGGACAACTGGGCGGTGAAAAACCTCATGCAATTCAACAAGGCCAAGTGCAAGGTTCTGCACCTGGGGAGGAATAACCCCAGACACCAGCACAGGCTGGGGACCGACCTTCTGGAGAGCAGCTCTGCAGAGAAAGACCTGGGTGTCATGGTGGATGATAAGTTGACCATGAGGCAGCAGTGTGCCCTCGTGGCCAAGAAGGCCAATGGAATCCTGGGGTGCATTAAGAAGAGCGTCTCCAGCAGGTCGAGGGAGGTGATCCTGCCCCTCTACTCAGCACTGGTGAGGCTGCATCTGGAGTATTGTGTCCAGCTCTGGGCCCCACAGTACAAGAGGGATGTGGAGCTTCTGGAGAGAGTCCAGCGCAGGGCTAAAGGGGTGATCAGGGGCCTGGAACATCTGTCCTATGAGGAGAGACTGAGGGAGCTGGGCCTGTTCAGCCTGGAGAAGAGAAGGCTGAGAGGGGATCTAATCAGTGTATATAAATACCTTAAGGGAGGGAGTGCAGAGGACGGTGCTGGTCTCTTTTCAGTGGTGGCCACTGATAGGACTAGAGGAAATGGCCGGAAACTGAAACACCAAAAATTCCACAGGAACTTAAGGAAAAATTTCCTAACAGTGAGGGTGACAGAGCACTGGAACAGGCTGCCCAGAGAGGTTGTGGAGTCTCCTTCTCTGGAGATCTTCAAAACCTGCTTGGGTGCAGTCCTGTGCCACGTGCTCTGGGTGTCCCTGCGTATGCAGGGGGGTTGGACTAGATGATCTCTAGAGGTCCCTTCCAACCCTAAGCATTCTATGGTTCTATGATTCTATATAGTTGGCAAATACAGAGAGAGAATCTAATCTTCTAATAAAGAGATACAAACCAATTGGAAGGCAAATTTAATCTGAGTTTTAAATAGTGACTTAAAACTAAAAATAAGCAGTTGGGAAAGAGCAGGAGTACAGTAAGAGAAAGAATATCCTTGTTTATAATTTGTCAGAGAAAACCCTTTGGCCTCTCCAGTGTCATCTCCAGTGACATAGGAGAGCTTCAGGACTGTACCCTTCAGCCACAATATACTGGGATGGAATAATGCGTCTGACATCCACCGGGGAAAAATGCGTTCACTAGATTTTACTCTAGGCCAAACCTTTCCTGTGAGTTTTAGTAATGGGTCTTTTGAAGATTTTATGTCAAAATTGCCAGAACAGCTGGGACAAATAACCTGTCTTTGAAGCATTTACTAGATTGTTAAACAGTACTAAACTGACACAATCTT
The DNA here is from genome assembly GCF_059628265.1 of Tinamus guttatus. Lineage (NCBI taxonomy): Eukaryota > Metazoa > Chordata > Aves > Tinamiformes > Tinamidae > Tinamus > Tinamus guttatus. The sequence goes on from NW_028288676.1 coordinate 1,065,867, forward strand.
TTAGTGTTACTTCTTCATACCTTTTTCAACTAATCTGAGAACTTGTATTTTATCTGAGAAAAAAGGCCTCTAGCCCCTACCTTGCCTTAGCCACCAAGAGGTTTTCTTCTCTGTTCTCTAGTTCATCTGCTAAAGTAATATCTCTCGATCATTTTGAAGAGTCTGGCCACCTTCCCACACTTTCAGTGGGTCCTGCATCTCACTTGCTGTTTCTAATTTCCTGACAAATATATCTAAAAGCAGAGTAGTGCTACTGCTTTATCATTTGGGCCACAAAGACTAAATCTCCCTAAGGACCAAATCATATCCATTTCCTCTCCCTTCTTTTATTTCTTTATTTTAAAATCTTTTATTTCCTTTGTTCCTTGAAACAAAGTTCTTTAAAATTGTGTTGATTGTAATTCAGAGATACAAATATTGCTCTGTTATATATAATCAAACACCTACTGAACAGGTTGCCTCTTTTGTTTCTTTTCCAACATAAGCACTCTAGAGTGAGCCTGAGAACAGCCCAGTGGTGATTACATCATTGCCCTCTGCCCCCTGATTCTGGTGTAAGTATCAAATATACCCGTCACTTTTAAGAAACATGCACTTAAACCCGTGGAAAGCTTAAAAGATAAAGCATATATTTAATAAACAAATACATAGACTATTGAGGATTTCCTGTTTGCAAACCGCTCCTTATCATGCACAGACAGATGGCCTCATGCAATGATCTGATCAAACACTAAAACAGATGCTGAGGAAATTCATTGAAAATGAACAGGGAGATTGGGATGAATTATTACTCTATCTGTAACTGCTTATAGCAAAGTTCTTTGAACTTCTGAAGATTATTTTTTATTTTAATGGCTGCATGCGAGATTGCTATACAGGAGAGCATTCAACTGTAGAGAAGAATTTTGGTGCTGCCAGAAAAGGTATCAAACTGGCTGATACAAAATTAAGAAAGAAATCATGAACAGTAAGGCTATTCAAAATTAAGATTGGTGTCACATCTCGAGTACAATCCTTTGTGGCACCATATTATTACTTTTGCAATATATGGTATACATGGAAATAGACTTAGCTAAAAGTATGGCACATCAAATAGAGATGATCTAATGCAATTTCTCTGTGCCTCCGTTAACCCACTCCTTTAATATTTATTATACGGTAAAACCTAGCATCCGTTTTCTCTGTGGTAATCATATGGATCATTAATACTCCAGTCCATGTAGTTTGCATGCCTTCTTCTGTTATGTCAGGTCTTGCTGTAACTCTAATCATAAAAAATGCCTAATGAATTTTAATTACCATTTTTAGATTTTGTTTGACATCTTAGTTTATTTAAAATCCTAATTTTGATTAGTTTAAATATCAACCTAAATCCACACAGCAATCATAGAATCATAGAATGTTTAAGGTTGGAAGGGACCTCTAGAGGTCATCTAGTCCAACCCCCCTGCACATGCAGGGTCACCTAGAGCATGTGGCACAGGAGTGCATCCAGGTGGGTTTTGAAGATCTCCAGAGAAGGAGACTCCACAACCTCTCTGGGCAGCCTGTTCCAGTGCTCTGTCACCCTCACTGTCAAGAAATTTTTCCTTAAGTTCCTGTGGAACTTTTGGTGTTTCAGTTTCCGGCCATTTCCTCTAGTTCTGTCAGTGGCCACCACTGAAAAGAGGCCAGCCCCATCTCACTGCCTCCCTTGAGGTACTTATAGACACTGATTAGATCCCGTCTCAGCCTTCTCTTCTTCAGGCTGAACAGGCTCAGCTTCCTCAGCCTCTCCTCATAGGGCAGATGTTCCAGGCCCCTGATCATCCTTGTGGCCCTGCACTGGACTCTCTCCACCAGCTCCACATCCCTCTTGTACTGTGGAGCCCAGAACTGGACGCAATACTCCAGATGCGGCCTCACCAGTGCTGAGTAGAGGGGCAGGATCACCTCCCTCAACCTGCTGGAGACGCTCTTCTTAATGCACCCCAGGATCCCATTGGCCTTCTTGGCACGAGGGCACACTGCTGTCTCATGGTCAACTTGTCGTTCACCATGACACCCGGGTCTTTCTCTGCAGAGCTGCTCTCCAGAAGGTCGGTCCCCAGCCTGTACTGGTGTCTGGGGTTATTCCTCCCCAGGTGCAGGACCCTGCACTTGGCCTTATTGAATTTCATGAGGTTTTTCACCGCTCAGTTGTCCAGTCTGTCCAGGTCCCTCTGGGGTGGCAGCGCAGCCCCCTGGGGTATCAGCTACTCCTCCCAGCTTGGTATCATGAGCAAACTTGCTGAGGGAGCACTCTGTGCCTTCATCCAGGTCATTGATGAATAAATTGAACAGGACTGGACCAAGGACTGACCCCTGGGGAACACTGCTAGCTACAGGTCTCCAGCTACACTCTGCATCACCACCCTCTGAGCTCTGTCATCCAGCCAGTTCCTAATCCACCTCACTGTCCACTCATCTATCCCACACTTCCAGAGCTTGCTCAGGAACAATGTCTTTACTGTTCCTAATACATATTGGTTGTATTATAAAGATACAGTACTTTTAGAACTATAGAATATGTCAATATAGTGGTTGAATTTAACAACAAAATCGGGCACAAGTGGCTTCAAGAACATAATTATTGAAGTTATAAAGCAGTTGTTCCTACCTCAAAAATGTTAACATGTTTTCTTTTTGAGAACAGAGTAGGCAAAATAATTATTTTTTTCAGAAAAAATAATTAGGCTAGTGTTTTTACAAATTAACCTTCATTATTATGTTGGTATAAGACTTTAAATAAGCATGCTGTACTTTTTCTTTCATTTCTCAATTACAGAAGTGGAAAAAAAGTAAGTACATTCTTACATGAAAAAAAAATCAGTCAGCTACATAACTTTATAACTTTTCTGAATCCTGACAACAAACATTTGTAGAGCCTTAGCTAAAACTGCTAGTGACACAGAACTTTTAAGGAATCTTTTGGGATATGAACTTAGCTTCATGAAAAAAAAAAAAAAAAGTGAATGACAGCAAGAGGAAATATCTGAAAGACCAGATGGGCTTTGAAGGCTTGTCCTAATTCAGTGGTTGTTTGGTCAGCTGGGAAGTAGTGTTTTATAATGTTTTCCTCCCTGCCTATAAAACATATCCCAAGCTGCAAGCCTTAACATTGTAAAATAATAACATACGTTGGTCATTTGAAGGAAACATTCTGTCTTTGCTATTTACCATTGGATAGTACATGCTTATGAAGTGACAGAATATGGCCTTTTGGTAGTATGTGAACAAGTCTTGGCTAGCTTTACGCCCTTTCTTTAGGGTTTTAAATGCATAATGACAAAGCTAATGAACAGAAGGAAATTTAGATAAACTTTGAACAGAAACATCAAGTCATTTGTGACTCAATTTAAGCAAAGACAGAAATAATTATACTGGGACTAAAATTAAATGCATTGAACCTTCCAGTGAAATTCTGTGGGATGTACTGATCTAATGGTTCTGATATCTAGGGGAAAAATTACAATGATAAAAAAGCCATGTAGTATAATTATTCATTGTATCTGATATACACTCAGACAGACCTCTTTTTTGAACATCAGACTACTCATTTACTAAACAAAATTTGACATGGAAGCTTGACAAGGGAAACTTGTTCGGGGTTCTACTTCGTTGGGCTTCATGAAGTCCTGCTCATATTGTGAGACTATTCCATAGACTAAGTGTATTGAAATTGATGTAAATACATTTGTATCATTTTGAGGAGAAAAAAAAGAGCAGAAAGTTCTGAAAAATCTACTAAAATGTTCTCTCATGTTTTTTTCTCTTTCTTTCTCAGTCCTCCATCAGTGATTGATTTGTTGTTTTATTTCTATTACATCCTAAAGACGATTACTGCAGTAGTATGCAGACCATTTTATGTTTTGACCAAGCTGGCAGGCTTGCTGAGCCTTCAGCTCAAACCTGAAGAGAAGGATAACTTAGTGGAGTGAACTACAGTTGACTCAGGATGTGTGTCGTCTTGCAAAAAGTTTAATCTGACCCTTAAGAAGAGATGATCCTCTTTCGTGTCGAAAGAAGGGCAACGAAGCTGGTAAAGGGACTGGAAAACAGATCTTATGAGGAGTGGCTGAGCGAATTGGGGTTATTTAGGCTGGAGAAGGGGAGGCTGAAAGGAGACCTCTACAATTACCTGAAAGGAGGTTGTAGTGAGCCAATGATTGATCTCTTCTCCAGAATAACTACACATAGAACAAAAGGAAATGGCCTCAAGTTGCAACAGGGAAGGTTCAGGTTGAACATTAGGAAGAATTTCTACATGGAAAGAGTAGTAAATGGGCTTCTCAGGGAAATGGTGGAGTCCCCATCCCTGGCAGTGTTCAAGAAAAGTGCAGATGAGGCACTTACTTAGGAACATGGTTTAGCAGGCATCATATTTGAGGGCCTTACTTGATGGGACTCGATGGGAGTTGATGGACTCGAGGAACTCGATGATCATGAAGGTCTTTTCCAACGTTAATGATTCTGTGATTCTATGATTCTCTCTTGGGCCAAGGCTGCTCTGCAGATCACCTTTAACTCCCAAAAGACAGATATCCAAAATGTAGTGAAGCCGTCCTATGACCAGCAGGGTACAAAGCATGGAGTAGCAGGCAGTCTCTGCCACAGGATATTTATGGTTAATGGGCTGCAGATGGTTAATGGGCTGCAGAGAAAAGGGACGAGTGTGGAAACAGGGGCAGGTAAACGGTTTATATATATATATATATATATATTTTTTTTTTTTCACAGAAGGCAATCAGGTCTGTTGACTCTTAGTAAATCATTTACTCTTAGTAAATCCATGCTTCCCATTCTCCTTCTTCCTCATGTTCCCTGAAATTTGCACAGTAGTCCTTGTTCCACAATTTTCCCAGGCAACTGAAGTGAGGTCAACTGTCATGTCATTCCGCATTGTTCTTTTGTTGCTTTTTTTTGAGGATACCTGTAACATTTGCCTTTCTCTGGTTGTGAAGGACCTTCTCCCATTTCCATGACATATCAAAGCTGATAGAGAACAGCTTTCAAAGGCCATTGTGCGGTTCCGTTAGCATTCTCAAGTGCAACATATGGCTTCTCAGGGACTTGTGCAGGTTGAGTTGTCCCTGTGCAAACCAAACTCTTATATATAGCTGATAGCTCCTCTCCTCCTTAGGGCCTAACACTATGCAGAGACTCTTGGCAGACTTTGACATCAAAGAATGAAGCAAAGAAGACAGGGAAGAAGATCTCATCCACATTGATATCTGCTTTTACTAAATCAGTTGCCCTGTTCAGCACAAGTCCCATATTCCCCTTGTTCTGCCTTTCACTACTAACATAGCAATAGAAGTTCTTGTTGGCCTTGATGTCCCTCAACACCAAGTTGAGCTTTAGCTTTCCTGACCCCACCTATGCATGCTCAGACAAAGATTTAGCCTTTCCCTGATTGCCATTCCTTCACACTGCCTTTTTGCACTGGAGATGTGCCAGGAGTTCCCTGTTTAGCCAGACTAACCCTTAATTTTCTGAGTGCTGGGATGGACTGTTCTTGTGTTTGGAGGATACTATCCTCAGAGACTTGACAACGTTCCTGAACTCCCTTGAGCTGCTCCCATGGGATCCCACATGTCAGTTTCTGACTAAACCAGAATCTGCTCATTCAAAGCTCACTCTGTGATCTGTTACTATCCTTTCTCTCTCCCCACAGAATGCTTAACTCCATGATTTCATGCTCAGTACAACTAAGACTGCCATTGATTATCAATCATGTCCTGGAGTCCTTCCTTATTAATGAATTGAGGATGCAGTTGCATGTCACTTCTAGTTGGTCCTTCGAGTACCTGTGTCACTGTCAGTACCTGCCTCTCTCCTGAAGATTTCCTGATTGCAAGACTCTCACCACATTGCCATTCCAGGACATGTCAGAGAGGTTAAAGTCCTCCAAAAGGACTGAGCTGTGTGACAGGAACTTCCCAAAATTGTTTAAAGCAGTCTCCATCCAAATCTTCATCTTTACTGGATGCTCCTCTCACCATGACCCATAGGTTCCCACCTACCTGTCATCTGACCCCCATATCTGACTACCATTTCACAGAGAAGGCATTCCACCTCCTCAACTTCCCTGCCTGAGTATCCCAAAACTCATAAGTCTATTACAGTACTCTATTTGTGTGAGCTGTTACACCACCTCTGAGTTATTCCAGTGATATTGCAAGTCTGTGACCAGACTTTTGTTCCCCTTCATGATAGAAAACATTTTTCGTATTTTTTGAAAAATTGGTCAGACATTTCTTACTAATATCATTCAAAAAAAAGTTTCAAATTTAAGAAATGTATAAATTCTTTAGCTATGAAAAATATAAAATATATTTCAAATTATAGGAAATGGAATTTTAATAATCTAATGAGGAGAGAAAAACCGTGGGCTCAGAACGATCCAATGTGAATCAACCTGAAAAAAACAGTTTATTGAAACAAAGCCGTCCCTTATATACCAGTTCCTTTCCCATGTGCGCGCGCTCTCGTCTCACCTGATTAGCTAGAGCCTTTCTCCTGATTGGTTGTTGTCAGGGTCCGTCGATCTTCCCTTAGGTCGCAAGTTCCAAGTAAGTTTTTGTTCTGCGCCACGTGCTTACTCTGACATCTCCTATGGCTGGTTCATGGGATGGCCATTTTCTTCCAAGAACGACTCCACAATTTCCCCTTTTTGTTCTTGAATGAGTCAAACCTTCCTTAAGGCTTTTTCAATCATATTAAACACACATTTCAACAAGCAAGGCACAACTAACAGAATACAACACAAGATCAACAACACCATCCCCACACTTCTAATTAACAATTGTAACCATCCCAAAAGTCTCAATCCACTTAATAAATTGCCCAACCATGACAGATGCTCATCCTCTGTAACTTTATGCAAAATCTTTGCGTGATTCCAAATGTCTTGGACATCAGTAAGTATTTTGCCGCCACAATTCTGTCTCCCCTTCATTATTAACTGAATAATCAATGCAAAAGGATAATAAGTAAAAGGCCAATATCATAGTCAGGATCCCAGCGATATGTATATGCTGTAGTGACTTTTTTGCTCATTGTTTTTAAAGCTTGTTCTGCCTCTTCTGTTAATGCTTGAAGTGCGTCCGCACCCCCTCCTCCCTTTAACAGTTTCATTAAAGGGTCCAAACTGGTAAGACTGCAAATCACTCTTACCCAATTTAAATCTCCCAGGACCTTTTGAATATTTATTACTTATTATAATAGTTATTATTTATTATAATATATATCCTGCCCTGCTACTCAGCCCTGGTGAGGTCGCATCTGGAGTATTGTGTCCAGCTCTGGGCCCCACAGACCAAGAGGGCTGTGGAGCTGCTGGAGAGAGTCCAGTGCAGGGCCACAAGGATGAGCAGGGGCCTGGAACATCTGCCCTATGAGGAGAGGCTGAGGAAGCTGAGCCTGTTCAGCCTGGAGAAGAGAAGGCTGAGACGGGATCTAATCAGTGTCTATAAGTACCTCAAGGGAGGCAGTGAGGAGGATGGTGCTGGCCTCTTTTCAGTGGTGGCCACTGACAGAACTAGAGGAAATGGCCACAAACTGAAACACTAAAAGTTCCACAGGAACTTAAGGAAAAATTTCTTGACAGTGAGGGTGACAGAGCACTGGAACAGGCTGCCCTGAGAGGTTGTGGAGTCTCCTTCTCTGGAGATCTTCAAAACCTGCTTGGATGCAGCCCTGTGCCACGTGCTCTGGGTGACCCTGCGTGTGCAGGGGGGTTGGACTAGATGATCCCTAGAGGTCCCTTCCAACCTTAAGTATTCTATGGTTCTATGATTCTATGATATAGTATTTATAGTATATATACTATATAAAATATAGTATATTATATATGGTAGTTACTATATTATTATTTATTAAGTATTTATTAAGTACTAAGTATTATTTATTATTTAGCTTGCATAAAAGGCCCATGTAAACTGTATTGTTGTACTGACTTACAAGCTTCCTTAATCAGATCCCATGACAGGGGCACCCACTGATTTGGCTGACTTTGACCCCCCATAACTACCGGATAGACATTAGGAAGGAATTCCCCTTCTATTATTGCATTTTGAATAATTCCTTTCCAGTGTTTCTTTGGATCATACCCTTCAAACCCGCCTCCTCCACCCCCATCATCGTCTCCTCGACCCCGTCCTTTGTTCTCCTCCCAGCACGTTCATTTGCCCGCCCTGCACATCCCGGGGGTGCAAGGGGCAGTTGAGGTGCAGGAGATGGAGGTGGTGAGGGCAGTAGGGGTGGATAAAACGTTGTCCTTCAGCTATCGGGCTGCTGATGCGGCGGTTGATCCTTTGGACCTTTGGCTCCTACAGTTCTTCAGGAGCTTCTTCTCCCGAAGGCGGAGGCAATGGCCAGGGCTCGTCAACCTCCATCTTCCCCTCTCCCATCCCTAGCTGCTCCTCCATCAGGAGTGCTGATGGTGATACAGGGGACGGGACAGGAGGTTGTTCGAATACTCCAATATGAGCTGGATATGCTGCTGACTGACGAAGATCTCAGGGTGGTGAACGCCCCAGCAGCCGCAGATCTTTCTGCTTTTAAACTTTGCAAGGTTGATAGCACCAACCTCCAGGTGGTAGCTAAGTTTTCTGCTTCTTTACTACCATTGCTTACTCTGTCCCACAAGTTTTTCTCTGACCTTTTCCCATAGTTCAAAAGCATTTTCTGGTTCAACGAGGAACCCATTTTCTCGAGCCCAAATTAGTAAGTTCCAGAGCATAAGCTCATTGTACTTAATTCCTCTCTTAGAGAGTATATGCAGAAGTGTAACCATTGCATTTTCTTCTTTTGTGATTCCTTGACCCATCTCCTGCCCCAGCTGCTCACCTCACAGGGTGTCCTGTTGCAACGTACTTTCTTCTTTGTCCCCGGGTCGTCTTCCGACCTGTCCCGGTCTCAGTCCTGCTGAGCCGTCCTCCAGCTGGGCCTCTCCTTCAGGGTTCCCCACGCACCTCTTCAATTTGAAGCTTCATGCCGTGTATCACGTCGGGGTCACTACCTGAGGAGAGAAAAATCGTGGGCTCAGCATGATCCAATGTGAATCAACCTAAAAAGAAACAGTTTATTGAAACAAAGCCATCCCCTATATACCAGTTCCTTTCTCTCGCGCACGTGCACTGCCTCCCTTCTCATCTGATTGGCTAGAGCCTTTCTTCCGATTGGTTGTTGTCAGGCTCTGTCAATCTTCCCTTAGGTAGCAAATTCCAAGTAAGCTTTTGTTCTGCGCCATGTGCTTACTCCAACGTCTCCTATGGCTGGTTCATCAAGTGGCCATTTTCCTCCAAGAACGACTCCACAATCTAAGCCTGTAGTTTATTGATTTTTGTTTAGTTCTATGTTGATTGAAAGACACTGAAATCTTATAACTGGTGAAATGTGTCAGTAATATTAATGAAGAGATTTTTAAAGGAGGAAACAGAGGAAGGGCCCAAGGATAAGTTTGCAATGCTTATGGTTAGAAAATCTACTTACTCTTATAAATTAAAAACACACACATAGATACATACAGATATAGATAGATAGATAGATATGCATCTAAAAATCTATGACTGAAAAACAAAGCACATTATAGGATGATAATACCAAATAATGAATTAATGACTTCTGCAGTAAGAACAAAACTTTGCAATCCACATGTTCCAGCTATAAAATAATCAGTGCATTTTAAGTTACTAAAAGTATTCAAAATGTGTAAAGGATGTAGAAAAGTAAATAAATGCAGAACTAGCTATCATATTCCAATAAATATAAAACAGGTAATCAGACTATTTGAATGTGATTGTAGATAACATCTTCCTCAAAGATGGATAACTGCAATAGTTCAAATGAATGTGACTTAAATAAAGATATATCACTCCCTGATCTCATCCAAACCTTAGTGTATGAAATTGTGACCTTAGCAAGAGCCAGAGATGTAAGTGAAAAAAAAAAAAAAAAAAGTTAATAGCATTTCTATGAGAAATATATCTTTTCATAGATTTCTAGACAAGCAGGGACAATTAGCTTGACTCAGATAGCCCCTTCACTAGGAATAAAATGGTTGGGTTGAAGGCTAATTGTGTTTTGCATCTGCCACCTAATAAAATTTTATATCCCTGAGGGTTTTCATATGACCAAGATTCATCATTTCTCATCATCTTGAATTCAGAATCCCTGGAAGCCCATGAGCCCATGCAGAAGCTGACAGTGTGACCTAGGTTCATCTGATAAATCCCTTGAGGAATGAGGAGGGTGTTTTGTTTTAGTCAATCAATTTAAAACAGGCTTATATTGTAAAGAACATGGGGAGAGGTTTTAGACTTAGCTGGTTTTATTACAGAAGCCATCTTGAGCATTCTGAGAAATGCTGTATGATTGTTATAATCAGGGGAACAAAATCAGGTCAAGGGGAAATTGAATAATGTAATAGAATATTGAGTGAAGTCTTATGGGATAGGTGCTCGATAATGATAATTTCAGTTCTTTTGTACAAGGTTTCACTGCCTTGTTACCTGCAAAAATACATTTAACCTAACTAATACTATATTACTTTCCAGAGTGGACTTTGAAATGCTACATGAGCAAACTGTGTTATTTTTAAGAATAACCTCCACTGAAGACAAATGATAATATTCTTGCTCTCTCATGCCTCATTGGGCATTTTCAACACCCAGAGCATGTTCCTGGAACCTAGAGAGAAAGGAGCTGAAGAAGAAATTCTAAAGATATCTACTGCCTTTTTTTTTTTTTTTTTTTTCCCTTTTACTGAGGATTCTCAGTAACAAGGACAATAACTACTGGTTTGCCTTCCCCTGATGGGCACCAATAGCCCCATAAAAATGCAGAAAAAAAATCTACTTCATAAATGTCTGCTATATAACATCCTAGGAAGAAAAGCACAGTATGGAGTGAGGAGACCAGCTGATTTTTTTTGCTGTGTGAAACTGGACATGAAGTGAACAGTGAACTACAGTGTCCATGATAGGCCTTCATTTAAAGTGTTTTGAATAGTCCATATTTTTTGTCAGAAACCTATTTACCTTGGCAGCCAGCAAAAATCAGAAATTCTGATCTGGGAATGCTGTCGTGGGGGGAAAAAAATAACGTTTTTTCTTCTGTAAAGAATGAGGAGGTTTTTATGTAGATAAACTACATACTTGGACTACATACTTGGACTTTGTCTTATCTGTAAATGATACCTCAAATAAACTATCCAAAAAAGTCAAAGTATTTGCTGATAGCCAGAACTGGAAACTGTATATCGAGGCCTTTCCAGGGCTTTAACTGTTTTGTGCAACTGCAAACATGTCTTTAAACACTGATTTATAAATTTCTGGTCTCATTTTTCTCCCGTTTGCACAGCTACCACTGTGGAAAAATAACTCAATGGCTCTCAGGGCTCATTAATGGCCCAGCACTGACTCTCATTTCCAGTCAATTAGATCATGAAGCTCAGCGAGTAACTGAATTTTCAACTCAATCGCTAAACTGAAAAAAGTGAGTACAGACTAGGGGAAAAGAAGGAACAAAGCTGTAGTTTTAAAAAGATGCAAAGCTTCAGCAGAACCTAAAAGTCTCATTAAGCATAAAACCTTCCCTTTGACTAAAAAGCTTTGTGTCAGGGGCATATGTTTCAGGAGTATTTCAGCGCAGAGGGAAAGAGGGCCAGACTTTCAAATGTGGAAGAGGAGGAGGCAAAAGTGATGCTGAGACATCTTTTTTTTTTTTTTTTTTTTTTTTTTTCCCTCAGTAGCTGACCTAGTATTTAGGGCTGCAGTTTCAAGCCTTTTAAAAAAAATTACCTTCCTTTCTCTGTTAGCCCTGTCCCTGCTATGAAATACAATCGCTCTCAGTGACATCCTGGATGTTTTTATCGTAAGTTAACCCACATGTTGAGAGCTTACATTATACAGCAATGACTCCAAAGGGAAAAAACACCAGCCAGTCCCTCCAACATGGTGCTGCTGGCTTATCAGGTGCTGCCTCCCCCTCACACACTGCAGCATCCTGAAGGGGCATCCTCGAGCGCTCAGGACCATGTGATCCTCAGCTTAATTGCTCCTCATCTGTGAATACAGGAAGTAGGGAGGTATCAGTGATATATCCAGATATATGTGGTATGTGTGGTATTATTAGAAATACAATGAGAAGAAATTAAATGTGTAATATCACTGATAGACTATCACCTCTACATTCTGAAAAATATCTAAGAAACCTAAATATTCCAATTTTTATTACATAAATTTTATTTTGTATTATGGCAATAAGTAGTATTGCTGTAAGAAAGCATGTGGTCTGGCAAAACTGAACACTTAATAATTTTAAATATTTTGATAAATGACGGAGTATGTTATGCACACTTGATATTTACATTCTGTTAATGGCTTTGTGTGATCTTTATTAGATTTAATTGATTGAGCTTTTTACTGAGGTTCATCATTATTTTCCTGGTGAATATTTATTATAGTTAATTTAACACATAGATATCTTTACAGACTTAGATCTGTTCTTTCAATTATATGCTCTACATGCAGTCTGCTTAACTAACTTTAAATAGTTTTCAAAAGAAAAGTCATATCAAATTTGTTTTGCATGCATGATGCTACAAGCTAAATTCTTGTTTAATTGATTATCATGTCAATATTATGTAAATATTTAATTTATATAACGGTTCAGATAGAAAAACTGGGGCACTTTAGAAATTTGCTTTGGAGTTTTCTGCTGTGGTCTGAAATAACCACTGCCTACAGCTGTAATTTGCACCCAAGACTTGACCTGAGCCTTCTAAGTATATACATCTCATGAAATATAGAATAACTAGAAAATGCAATTACACTTGAAAACTTACGATTTAAGATCAGATATTCCCCTTGACTTCAGCCACACTAGAAGAAAATCTCATTCATTCAAATCCTTTTAAGGATTTGTGATTACAGATGTTCTCAAAAGTAGGAACAACACTTGAAAACCTTATCATCTACCTTATTTTTCTTTCTTATTGGTACTTCATAGTTTCTTAATGTACAATAATGGTTCGATTAAATTTGAAAACTGATTTTTGTCCTCTTGTCCAACAAATGATTAAAAAAAAGTTATTCCCAAAGAAACATGCAGGAAGCTGGGTTGTAAGCATATGATCAACTCTGTCAAATTGCAGACATTTGAAAAGTTCCTGCCAATCACCTTAGCAAATTGTGTGTTTGTGCGTGCTGTTTCCGATTGGGAGATAAAACGTATTAGCTTAGACTTCCCTGGAAGAGAACAGGCTTGCAGACATACTTTATCTATTTCCTGGCCTATTAATTAGTCTATGTCCACACTTCACAGAATAAAATGAAGCCAACTTGCTTCAGCACGGCACTCTGCCCAGGCTCATTAGTTTGACCAGCAGGGCTAATTAGCTCAGGTGCAGCACCACACAGCTACGGATGTCCTGCTTCTATACTTTCGTGGTGCTTGCCCCAGAGAGACATCAGTTATTTCAGAGCTAGCTGTGTGCTAGCTAGATGCTGCACTTTGTAATGCAGTCACTTACCTTAAATACTCCTTTAACTTTCCCTTATCTCTCCTTTTTCACTTCTTATAAAATTTATGCTCTGGAGGATCTCATCCTATGTCACTATATGTGAATTCTTGACCAGTAGCTTTTGTATCCAACAGGAAAAATATGTTGCAAAGATACATATTTTTTTCCTAACTATGCAAGGCCTCATTCTCAGCTAGTGTAAAGTACATTACTGAATTAAAGATAAATGCTGAGAGACATGAGCCTGCTGGGAGGAGAAGAGACATTCCTGTCTCAAGGAAAAAAGCTTAATTCCATAACATATGATTATGCATTTCTATACGAGAACACAAACATATTTACATCCTGACAACACCCCTCTGAAATGAATTATTTACATGAAAAAAGGTATCTGTGTTGTAGGATCATTCCTTGATCCAATGTGCTCTCATTTAGAAATCCTTTTCTAAATCACTAACATTTCTCATTATTTTGTTTATATAGTCTGTGGCTAACTACCTGTTTTCTAGCTATTTTCATAGAAACCTGGCATCAATAAGGTCACCAGCATGCAATTAGCAGGGATGTGTGACTCAACTGAAAGAATTTTGCAGCAGATGATACTGCCCTCAGATGACCGTGCTCCAGTTTTTGTGCAAGTGGCCACACGTGTGTGCATGGAGCCCTTTGAATCTTTAGAAGCCTCCATGCAATTCAAACCCTTCTCCAGTCTCACTGCTATTGAAAGGATGGAATTCTGCATATAAAAGGACATGATAAAATTATCATTAAAGCTTTTCAGATACTGCTGAAATCACATTAGTGTGTAGAGTTTTTCTGTATGTTAATATATATGAATTAGTCAATTAAAACTCATAGCAAGATATTTCTGTTTAATCATATTGCTAGCAGGCATTGCTAATCTTTATAAAGTTATTGAAACAATTTATAATCAGTTTATATTAAAGGAAATTGTACTCACTATTCTACGGAATAGATGGAGTTAACATTCTACCTCATTGAGAAAGTATGTAATTAAAATCAAGGAACTGGGCAGTTGGGATAAGGAAGACTCAATAACAAAACTTTTTTTTTTTCAGATTGTTAAAGTAGAAGGTAGGGTTAAATGCATTTAAACAGAAAAGTTTATAAACATAAGCTAGAGTGGTTTTGAAGAACCTGTCTATTGTTGTCTTCTTCCCCTCTCCTTCTTCAGTCTGGAAAACTATCTCAGTGAAAACTAGGAAAAGGAATTTTAAAATTTCATAGAATTTAAAGAAAGGTATTTGCTTTCTTTTTGTGTTTTCCAGATTCCATCTTCCTTCAGCTCATCAACAGATACAAAATATATAGGAGCTTGGAAACGTGTTTCAAATGCATAGCTCAGAGTAAGTATCCGAGTTTGTGGGTTTTTTGTTTGTTTGTTTGTTTTGGGGTTTTATTTTACAAAGCCTTTGCAAAATTGAATCACCTTTAGGGGAAGGCTTGATCTGATGAGTTCAAATTTCTGTCTGGCAAAAAAAATGCAAGTCGTTTCAGAGTGTTGCTGCCTTCCCTAAGTTATCTGCTAAGATAGCCCTAAGAAGAAGGGCAAGTTTGACTAAAACCTTAGCTTCAAGTGTTCAGTTCTCCCTAGAGACTTGGAAAATCACTTCCTCTGTTCACCGTGACATAAGGAATTCAGATACTCATGGTATCGACTATATCATTGTAGCTGTGAATATATGGAAAAACGTTTTGGTTGGACCAATATTTTGACACATTAGAAGCTTGAAATCATGCATTGCAGATATCTTTTTTTTGAGAAGTGAAGAGAATATCTCATCTCTTCCTCCCTTGCTGCAATAGGGTGAGCAACATTCCATAAGAAGTGCCCCGCCTTGCACATCAGATCCCCACGGTGGTCAGAGAAGTGTAGAATAGCAGTGTACTATCAAAATGTTATTGGTAGAAAATGTAGAACTATGCAGTTGCAGAATTACAGAAAAAAAATATAATTTTTGGAGTGGTTAAAATTCGTATGTTAGGAGACAGATTTTCAGCTGTCTGAAATCACTGTTGCTGAACTGCTTTACACTGTAAGCGATCCCTGATTTACCTACTTATTGTCGGTTAAATCTCTGTGAGGATAGTTTTGCATAGAGTAGTACAGATTTTTCCTAATGAAAGAAAGAAGCATTGTCTATCAAATTTGTAAGTTAACAGATCATCCTAACATGCATTAGCTGTAACCATTTCACCACCATTCCATACAGCAAGTCAGAAACCCCATTTCATATTCTTGAAACTGACAACTTTAAACATTCATAACAAAGCTTCTTTTGCTTTTAGGTCTCTGCTGAACAAATAGCACTTGATTCCCTCTCCCTCCTCAGCCAACTTTCTTTAAGCCAGTTTTCAGTAATTCAAGTGGAAAATTTCTGATCTGACCATATGGCAAAAGTATATTTTCATGGCTAGATAAGTCAGAAAAAAAAAAAAAAAAACCCAACTTGAGACTTACTTCAAGCAGAGGTCAGAAAAGGAAAAATTCACTCCAAGAAAGTCAGGAGAAAATGAAAAAAAAAAACATTTTTTGGAAATGGACAGTTGGACAGAAGGTTCAACTTAATATAGTTCAGTTCTAACAGCAAACAGCATATGTAAGTAGTAGAAACCTTGGCCTGCTGGAATTCAGTGACAGAATTGCCATTAACTTTGGAGAGGTAAAAATTTTGTTGAACTTTCCGTTTGTTACCCTGTACAAATAGTAAAAAGTGAATCCTTCCTGTATTTCCAAAAGCAAAGCAGGTATTTTGCCTTCTAGTTTATACATGGGGAAACCCAGAAAGATTAAGGGCATATCTACATTCAGCAAAACTGATAATAGAAATGAGCTGCTAGGTTGTGTCCTGCAGAGGCAATTAACGCGAGTGCTGGAAACAGCAATCACACCCTTGTGCTAAGGGATGTGGATAAAGGCCTGCGACCTCTCAGGGGGGAGAACCAAGTGGTCCTGATGCAGCAACATGGGTTATGGTTGTTTGTTACTGCTTTTGATTTGGTTAAAGGAGCCCTGCACTGCGGTGCCTTGATTCACATTCCCTTTGATGTTATCAGATGAGTTATCAGATACTTCCCACTGCAAAACTGAGATTGCGTCCCAGAGCAAGGTGGGACTGTTGGCATCTGTCGTCATCTCCCAGGCCTTCCTTGCAAGTAATGGTGCAAACAAAAATTGCAATCCAATCATGATCTAATTTCCAATGAGCATTTTACCTCTGTTTTTCAATAGGAAGGAGTAAAGGCAGATGGGAATGAAAGCGCAGAAGTGCCAATTATTTCTGGGGTGAAGCCACATTCAAAGAACAGTATGTACTGGAATAAGGTGATAACTGTCCCCGAATGCTAAAATATTTCACATATTAAACTACAACTTCAGTAGCAAATGTTTCTTAAGAGTTTGTGGCAATGAACACAAACTCTTCTGCCATTTAATTGTGTGGTGTTTAGGGGGAAAAAATGTACATATATATTTTTCTTACAGACAATTCACTGAGTACCTCCTTCCAATTGTTAGGAGGAACAGTGAATTATTATTCCTTATTTAGTTTCTCCATAACATACAATTTTATAGATATCTGGCGTATTTTTCCCCCTTTTATTTTCTGACCCTTTTACCCAAGCGGTTCTCAGCCAGTTAAACACACCTCATATGGGAGTCATTTGCTTCTTTGTGTGTTGTTGTCCTTGTTTTCTGTTCTTCTGTATCTATTTTAGATAGAATGACTGTAGCCACGTTATATTTTAAATAAAAAAATCTAGTAGCAAAGCGATAGTGATTTCTAATTTAGTCTCAATTCTTATCTATTGTTTCCTAACATTCTATGTGACATTTTAGCTCTTGCTAAGGAGTTGACAGTTCCAGAGAGCTATCTACTGTGACTCTTTTCTGAGGAGCATTAAGTTATTAAGTATCCATCATTGTCTTAGTGTGCTTAGGGTTACCTTTTCTATGTAAGTTTCTTTGTGTTTACAAAAGCTTTGTCTTGACATTTAATTTCACCATACCCATTCAATATTGTAAGATCCTCCTGCAAATCTTCATAGTCAACTTTCATTTGGGTAATCTTAAATAATTATTTACCACCAGCACATTTTGTATCCTCACCATTTCCTTTTCCTTATATTAGTTTTGAATGCAGTCTGTTATCACAAATTCCCATAACTGACATTCCTCTACTGTGAACACTGGCATATTAAATCTTCAAGGAGTGTTCTATATTGTAAAAGTGATGTTGACTTTTGTCCAGGATTGCGTAATGCATCAGCTGAGCATTATATTCTTTACAATGATAAGAAACTGTACTGCTAAGTTGCTCAGTACAAAGGTCAAAAACAGTGATCTCTAATTTTCTAGATTTTTGATAGATGCCTTTTTAAAAGATGATACACTTTATTTAATTTCTGTTGGTACAGGTAATAATTATAGTGATGGGTTCCACATCACAGCAGTTTTGGATTTTAGTTGCTCTGGAACATTTGGCTAAAAACCACCTATCTGCAATTTATCACAGCAGTTTGATACTGTTCATTTTATCCATTTATTCTAAATTCTGTTCTATTGATACTTTGGTATGATCCCATTCCTTTCTCTCTGAGAGCAATGGCTCTGTTGGGAAACTCCTGTAAGCCCTTCCGTAAGTGGATACTCACACAAATAATTGATTTTCTGCTATGGATATTCTTTGTTATGTTTTCTACACCTTAACTGCATATTGGTCTGACAAACTCTGTGGCTGGCTTTCTGATTCTGAGATGCCTGAAAATACTTTTTTTAAAATTAACTTTTATAGTTTTTAACAAGCTGATCCCCAGACTCTTTTCTGACTTGTTATGACTTTACCCCTGCCTTACAAGACTACATGTCCTTTTTCATTTGTAGCTGACTCTTTTTTAAAAAATATATGTCTTTGCTTCATTTTCTCTGCTATTTAACTTATGCCAGTCCACTTAAGATCTTTACTGATCTCTCTGGACTTCAGTGAAATGTTTCATACGCATGCAAAATTATCAACCAAACTGGAGAAAAGTGTGATTAATAGAGAATTTAAAGGTGGATAAGAAAGTCTCTGAAAGGTTACCTGTTTTGAGAAAAGAAGCTGCTAGGCAAGCTCCTCAGTAATTAGTCATAAGACTAATGCCATTGAATTTTTTAATGACATTAGAAGACAAGCTTGCCTAACTTGTACAGAAAAATAGAAGGCTTGTCTGTGTGGTAAGCTCTCAGTAAGATATCATGCTAATCGCTCTTCATTACTTGCATTATACTGCTCTTTATCTAGATATTCTCTGTTCTCAGTAAAAGGGAAATGGCTAAGTAGAGGACCATTTTCAAAGTTTAACATAACATATTTTCAGAGTGAATAAGCTGCCTTGCAATAAAATATCCTTAATGCACAATAGAAATGATTACACAGGGAATTATTGTGAAGTAGTTATTATAACATAAATTCTTATCCTAGCTTACTATGCACTAACTTTGCTGGGTAAACAAACCGTTAGAAAGTATTGCTTACTTAGCCTTATAAATGTAGTCTGAGAAAGGACACAATACTGCTCTAAAATCCATAAAGGATAGAACAATTTTAACTAAAGTAATGTTGGCACAAGAATAAATAGCAGTGAATAAAATTAAGTTGAAAATTAGAGGTTTCTATCTATCAGAGAACAGAAGTTCTGAAGCATCTGTCCAAATCCAATACTCCCTGACCAGGTTGTTCTAGATAGTCCACACATAGAAGTCAGTAAATCAAAGTAAATCAAAATTTACTTATTTGAAGATACTTGATCCTACACATGATTTTTATTTTAACATGGTATTACAGCAATATGCTGAAATCACAATACAAATGTAAGTTACACCTAGGAAGATACAGCAGTTGCAATATACAGCGCAATCAGCACACAAAAGGTGTTCTGACTACCAGTCTTTCTTTATCATAAGCTCACTGTCCTGATGCTGGGTGTCCTCAGTTATGAAGAAGGAATACATGGGTTTCAACCCTTTTTTGTACTCTGTGTTGGGCTAAGGCACTTACAGGCTTCCCTCGTGCTGCTCTGGCTAACCTAGAGAGACATTCACACTCTTTTGATGAATTCCAGGAGAAATATTTACACCACAGTGTAAATTACAGTGGTGATGGGAACTGTGATGATGACCCCTGATCCACGCAACTGACATAGCTGTTTATCTAGAATCAAGGCAAATCTTTTGTCCTTTCTGGGCTGATTTTTGAAAACAGAAAACTTATTGAAAACTTCTGAAATGGAAGTCAGTCAATTTCTGTGCAAGAGCTATGCGATCTCATACCTGCATTATTCCCTGAGTTTCAGGAGCACTTTGCCATGCTCATCTCCTCAGAGCCCTCTTGCAGTGTAGGGTTCACTGGTCAGTCACAGCATCCTTCCCAAAAAAGGAGTGATTTTAAGATGGAAGTTGAGAAGCTAATGAACAGAATTTCATGGTATTTTTTACCTACAATAGCAAGACATAGAATTTAATAGTCTAGGAATTCCCCACCATTCCCGTTTCCTCTTCACATGCCAATAATACACATATTAGCCTATTTTATTAACTCTTTCTGAGGGGGAGAAAGATCAACAATGTAGTACACTTAGCACTGGTACAATAACTTTGTTTATTCACATGTAACAACACAATCATATTTTTGTTTTGTTTTGTATAGTGAATAGAATGTTGCCGATTCCAATGTTTTAAAATATGTCTTTCTCTGTTTAGTTTTATTACCTTTTTGTTGCTGATTTCATTGTTATAAGCTTTTGAAGAAAAAGATGAATATTCAAATCACAACTGAATACTTTCAGGCAAAACCAGATCTACCCGTCAGGTATGAAATCAGTTTGAATGGACAGATTGTACTGTTTATCATTATGAAACATTTATTATGAATGTTAAGATTTTTTGCAATACTTTCTCTAAATCTGTTTCTCACAGATAATTTTAATATGAGTTTTCAAATGCTGAAATACCTGTACTGAACAAAAATCTCATGTTTTCAGATACAGTTGAGGCTAACAAACTGTCCTGATTTCAGCTATTACTAGCCTTAGTATGGATGGCTAAGGCAAACCACTAGACTATTGTGAATTTGTCATTGATTTTAGTGGACTTAGTACACCAGTGTGGCAGCACTCCTCTAACTCCTTGTAGCCCTGCTACCTGAGCATTTCCACAAAACTGTGCTTGCTTAGAGCCATTATTTAGAGCATCTAAATTAAACTTATACTCTGAACTGTTTTCTAAGTAGTTTCTCTTTTCACTGGCTTTTAATGGAGGCTGAGGACTCGAGGAAGACACAGGTTCACCACCTCCTCTGTTGTTGTAAAGCACAGAGAATGCATACCTAAGCATGGTTTTTTGTTTAAATATTTCGGTTGAGAGAGGGGAAAATTGAGGATCACCATAAGGAAAACTTCATAAATCATACAAAAAGTTCCCATTCATCACAAGAAAAAGTCACATAAACACCGGCTGTCAGTCACCCAGCTGTATCTACTTCCTGATTTTATATAAGAATAAGATTCAGAAGTTATTTCTGGCACATTTGTCTTTGATTCTCAAATGGTAAAAGGGGAATGGCAGTACTTAGAGGTCTAGAAGTGAAGCTGTTTATCATTTTGAGACTTTTCACATGTTGCAGAGGTAATGGCCATTTAGGTGTTCCTGGTGGGTAGCAGAAGGACTAGGCAAATACTCTCACAGAAACCTTGAGCCTTATTATGGAAAGGCAGTCCATGATAATTCCTATATAAGAGTAAAATGAATATGTGTCTCCTTTAAGAACAAGTTGCCAGGGATTTAGGTTCAGATAAAACTTGCATAAGAAGAGGATTCCTATTTCATTTTTTAATGACTGTTAGTAATAGGAGTAATAGGGATAGAACATAATCTGATACCTTTATTACTCATATTAATTGTTAAGCAAATGAAAGCATTCAAATCCATTCAGTCAAAGATTTTCATTTTAGAAAATTCATTCCTGTTGGACCCTCAAAAGTGACTAATACAACTTTGTTTAAAAGTATACAAATTCAGTGTACAAATAGTCTTGTAGTATATTAGGTTTGTATAAAAATAGTGGAATAGTAGTTCTATTAAATTTGTTTGTATGCCTGCTGGTTTCTCTGACAAATATTTTTAACCACACAGAATTTCAGATGGATCAAGCTTTGATCATTACAGTATGCAGAAGATCAACTGCGTAGAGGGAAAAATAAAGCTCTTTGTAAACTCTTTATCTCAGTTAGGTCATCTGTTTATTTTTCTGTTCAAACATCTGGGTTTTCAGAACAGTTGGCCAGTATTGCAAATGAAAGTCCAATAGTAAAACAAGAGTTCCTCCAGGTTAGCAGCATTAGAGGAAGGAATGCATCAGTGTGATCCACACCATCAAACTGATTTATTAGTGCAGCTGGTAAAAAGGACCAGCCAAAGCCCTTTATTCAACTTAACTGTTTATTTATGTCACTGCCTAGACCCTCTGCTATTTCAGGAAACTGAGTGAGGAAACTCTGCCAAAGTTCTTTAATGGCTTTTTTTTTGAAGATGAACTTTAAGGAACACCATAAAAATAATGAAGAAAAAACGAAACCAGTAAAAATATGATCACACTGTAACAATTTGTTCCAAGAAATTTCCCAACTTTTGTGTTATTGATGGGATGTTTTTCAGGTACTTACCGTGTCTAATTCAAAA
Organism: Tinamus guttatus; assembly: GCF_059628265.1. Lineage (NCBI taxonomy): Eukaryota > Metazoa > Chordata > Aves > Tinamiformes > Tinamidae > Tinamus > Tinamus guttatus. The sequence continues at coordinate 1,088,153 of NW_028288676.1, forward strand.
TTTGGAATTCAGAAATAACTATGCTGAAGCCTTTCCCTTACTCTGAGCATGTGCTTCCCTTCTTTCATATCAATAACTCCAATGATTTCAGTAAGAATACATGCAAATATTTGGAGCGTAACCACAGCCCCCCAAATTATCTAATAGGCATTTGCTACAATTTAGCTTCTGTTTCTAAATGCATAAGAAACTCAGGAAGAAGTATTTACATGTATTGAAAAAGTTTATCATTACTAAATATGTGAGTTATTTGGATGCTAACCAGAGAACAGTTATTCATTTGGGATTTTGAGGTGATATTTTCCAAAATGCTTTCTGTCAAACATTGCATTTGATTTGATTGGATGCAGTTCTAAATAATTCCCTAATCTTAGTATTAGTGACATTCTCGTTCTGCTTCAGCCAGTGAAAAAAAAGTAGCTTAACTTAATTTCTTGGTGAATAATTCCCAGCCTATATTTGTGTGTTTTTTCCCTTTACCTTTTCCACTTTTAGTGACTGAAAAATACAAGCTGTCAGCTATAAAAATTCTGTAAGCCTCATTCATCCATGGAAGACTTGTTTTGTCTTTAGGAAAATGCTGATTCATCAAGGCTTTTGAACATCTACACAGCTTTAGTATGTGTGTAACATATGAATAGTTCCCTTGAATCCACTCATTCTAAATCTACTTACCTTTTCAATTACCTGGTACACTAGGACCTGAATGAATTTGCTTCTGAACAGGCATCCCAAAGTTAGAAGATGATGTTTTAAAGATGGGAAAATATCTGCACCCTTTCTTACAAGAGGTTAGTTGTCAAAATTGAAGAGAAAAAATATTGTTTTTACTTTTCAAAAACATAATTGGCTAATATTTCATTCAGTAGGAGATATTTATTAATGATTGCACCTTTTCCATAATGGCAATGTAGTTTTTGCAATTCATTGGGTGGTAAGGTGAACTTGTCTATATCTGAAGGTCTCCAATAGTATGTGATAAAATATCTGCTTCCTGAGTAATGAGCAATAGAAAGAATCATGGTCATGTTGCACAGCCTCGGTTAAATTCACTCTACTATTACTAAAGAAGAGACACGTGCTGCTATTTCTTGCTACTTGCTATATGTCAATACATAGCAAACAGGGGAACAGTCAATCTAAATTTCAGCTTTTTTCTTTCAAGGTGAACCTATAGTTCTTAAAATTTCCTCCCTGTGAAGCTCACTGATTTTCAAAAAGAGCCTGATCTGAGGTTCTAAATGACAAGCATTGATTGCAGACATGCAACTTTTGCAGCCAGAGTCCTAATGCTGCAGGAGAAAATGTCGAGTAAATTTAAATGATTTAGCCAAACGGAGATTAATTTTCATCTGACTTAGACACCGAAGTTTCCTAAAAGCTTTCAGATGTTTTTTTTTTTGGGGGGTGATTGTTCTATGGTTAAAAAACAAGATTTCAGTATTTAGTTGAAAGGTTTTCAGTTTAGTATCGCATTCTTCTGTCCTCTTTCTGGGTCAAGTTGTTCAAGTTCTTTGGGTTTGCTGAGATTTCCAGGTTGGACAAATTTGCATTTTGAGCAATGGTTTGGTAAAGATCATCAACTCTCTGTCTAGTTATTTTTGCTCCCACTCTTACAAAACAATGTAAAAACATTATAGATATAATAAACATAAATATAAAAATATTTTCTAGATTCATGCAGTACAAATATTGCTGTGTGGGAATCAGGCGGTAAGAAAACTGCCTCTTTCTGTGTGAACTGCTGAAATGATTCAAATTGTTCCTTCCTGATAGTAAAGCTGGAGGAATATATCCAAGCTCAGCAAAACTTCCTCAAAGGGATCCCTGACCCAGGACAAGAAACGTGTTTTCATTTTTCCTGTTTGGTTTTGAAGCATATGCACTTACTCATTAGAAAAGACTGAGGAATATAATTCATTAGGACTGAAGGAATATGGGAAAGAGTTTGCTTTCAGTTAACTGAAGTGTTCCTAGTAAAGAAGTTAGGTTCCTGTTTAAGTAATCTGACAAAAGGAATTTAGTCCTAGATTAGAAGAAGGCAACAGGGTATCTCCAGTACTTGTTGATGCCCTAAGAGATTTTGAACTACTCAGAAAAACCAGCTAGGGATAGTACTAATACTTTACATTGGTCAAAATTCTTCTTGGGTATTGTGTTCAAAAATAAAAAAAATATATTTATAAATAATAGGAATAGTAATCATCATTATTCATGGGTAGGTAGCTGAGAAGAACAGATGTAATATACTGTGTAGCAAAATACTGACTACAAATGCTGTTTTATCAAGAATGTTTTATTTCAATATTAGATTATATTGAACAGTAAAAGTGGCCAGATTTTATTCGTTCTTTAACTTTTGGTCAGATAAAATTTGTTTTGAGGAAAGGATTTACTGACTTTTATCTCAACTGAAGAAGGAATTGTGGATCTTTATTGGAGGAAAACAGTAGAATAATCATAGACAAACAAGAATTTTTTTAAAAAGAACTAATCAAACATGCATTTGTATGTTTGGTATGATTTCTTATTCAAAAATGCTTGAGAAATGTAACGCTCATGTAATCCATTTTCGTATTATAAATACTTTAGGCTAGAAGTGATACCTTGCCACAATTAGTAGGTTTAAAAATCTAAAGGTACTGAAGTTCTGATACTGCTGACTGTCAGGGCATAAAGGTACTGAAAGTTCTGATACTGCTGACTGTCAGGGCATTGTCTGTAGTGAGACCTGAGTTCATCAATTTTTTTCAAAAGTAAGTTACTTGGAGAAGTATAATTTTTGTTTACTTAACTTGTCACTCTTTTTAAATACTTTGACTATTTTGACCGTCTGGGTAGGAAATAAAAAAAGGACTGCAAGTCCTACACAATAATATTGAATTGATTGCTCATATTTGCTGAAGTTATGGGTGTTAATAATAGTTTGACATGTTATATTGCTTAAGTCTTTTTTTCTTAGCAAAAAAGAAAAAATGCAGCTCACTAATTAATTCTTTTGAAGTCCATAATAAACCAAGAATTGATACTTTAGATATGGTATCTTTAAATAGTACAGGCTGTGGCATATAGGATGCAAACCTGTCCTGCTGCCAAACCCCATATGGGGAAATGAAATCAACTAACTGATCATGAAATTTGGCCTTTAGACTTAATGACTTCTGTTTCTTTGTAAATAAAGATAGAAAATGAATTAAATTACTTGTTGACATATAAATTGCATAAATTATAGTTTCTCATGGCTGACCGCTATAAAAATGGGTTCTATTTTGTCCAAGGTTCAATTCTTGGGGTCAGAGTCTCTCCTTTTTTATATGTTTGCTGTACCAGGTAGTTTTATAACATACATAGGCATATTCCTACAGCAAATATTTACTGAGAAGATACACAGCAGTATTCAAAAGTTTAAGCTGGGGAGCTACACACATGAATTTTTTGTGTTCCAAACATGAAGAGAACAGTAGGACCATCAGGAAATTTATATTAGTTGTTTATAGATTCTGGCAATTAACATACAAGCAGCAGTAAAGCAATCCGCTTTAATGGTTCATTCATCTACATCTTATTATGTAATCTTATATAATGTAAAATTACATGTCTTACATACTTTGTCTTTAGCCCTGCTTTTATTCATAATGCTTTACTCAGATTTTTTCAGTGTGTCGGAGAGTCAGGGAGACTGTAAAGATGAAGATGATAACTCATCTCTCTTTCTGCAGATTGCCCAGCAAATGTCTTTTTCATCAAAAATTTGAACCGTTTGGTGCGGCAGGTCTCTGTTGTTGCTTAAAGAGAGGAAGGAGACAGGTAAGCAATATTGGATTTTTGGTTATCATAAAACTTTCTGTTTGTTTTCTTCTTTCCAAGCACAGATTATATATGACATTTGATGAGATATCTCAAATCTAGGATTTGTTAACTGGAGGATTTGTCTCTTGACCTTTATCTTTTTTTTTTATTGTTTATTTGCATACCCACTGAAAAGTAAGAGTGTTTAGCATTTCATGGAAATGCTTAGCATTGCAGAGGATTAGTGTTGTGGAGTGATATGAATGGCTTCAGTTAACCCTATGTAAGTTGTTCTCTGGTGTTTAAACTGCTGCTTGTGTTTCATCTGCATAGGTCCTTCTTGACCCTGATGTATGCTCTCTTTGAAATGGAAATCTTCAGTTATTACCTCTAGACAGCTTCAAAGACTTGATTGCCCACTCTGAATTCCTTTGAAATCCTTAATTTGAATCATAAACTAACCCAGCAAACAGACTCATTATCTTGTTAGATGTCATGTCTCTTTTGAAACCAGTTTCTGTCCATAGGTCTCTTTGATGTGTTGCTTAAGTACTAGAAATTCCTCAGAATATGTAGCTTTTACAGCTGGTAATGCTTAATCCTTTAAAAATTTAAATTTAGTATGTAATGATTTGGTAACTCATTAAAATAAAGTTATTATATCCATGGATTAAAAACAGTAGAGTGTCTTTCTCCAATGTTTTATCTGCACTTTTTTTTTTCTTGAAATTTCTGCCATGTGATTGGCACATATTAATATTTGCATATTTGTCATAAGTATTAGCAAGTTAGTAGGAAATTTCACCATACAGAGAAAACAGTCCAGCTGTAATGTAGAGGAATCAAAATCTATAAAATATGGTTTTCCAGATGCAGAAAAACTACTCTGGAGTCCAGAGAATCCTTGGGAGCCGGGACAACTCCTTTACCTAAAACTAGAGGCTAACTTAAACACTTAATCTATAAAAAGTATCAACAGTAGCAATATCTCCTTTGCATTTCTGGATTTTCCAGCAGTTGGCCTCCTCAGGTGACTAGTTTTGCTAGCTAAATCCTGGAATAAAGACTGTTGCAGAAAATACATCCAAAGTAAAATGTCACTATTTCCAAATTCCTTGGCCATTTAGCCAGCAGGGCAGCCTAATTCCTTATGTCATTTTTTTTCTTGAGTTTTGCAGAAAATTCTGAAACAACTAACAGCACAGCATGCAATAGAAACAATACTCTTTACTGCAATAGGCAATCACTTGAGTAGGTGTAAGATAGAAAAAAAAAAAAAAAGAACAAAATAATTGCATCAGCAGTTTTATTCTGACCACATTCCCCTATTAGGTCAAGCTGCATAGTACCTTACTATAGATCCCTAGCTTTAGTAAGTTCATGTTGAGGCCATCATGCCAAATGCATCTTATTTACAGTCATGCCTATTAAAACTATAACAATCATTCCATATAGGAAAACTTATCTGAAGTTATTCTAAAGAGAGTATTTGTTACCAAGGTAGCAAATAAAATCTCTACTACTATTGTGTATTTTATTTTCAATGAAGAATTGAATCCTTTTCAATTATTGGGTGGGATGAGAAAGTAGTAAACAAGGTTATAAATCTATGGAATTTGCTTTGTGGTAATAGTACATTAAGCAGGCAACTGGTATTCTCTACACATTGAAGTAGAGCTACTATCACCCACTACTTTATAATTATATGAGGATTATTAACACAACAGGAGAAGGAAATTGACTACTCAGCACAAGTATCCTGTGTCTTAGCTAATTGTATATATTTTAGGATAGCTGAGCTAGGCAGATCTCCCATTGTGCTTGGAATTGACAGAGATACATAAAAATGGTAATAATTGACCAAATAAAATTGGCATGGAAAATAATAAAGGCTCTCAGAGACTAATTTAAATTGTTTGAGATTTTTTATTATTTATTTTAAGTATCATCATAGCAATCAAAACTGAAAAAACAGAGGCCCTAGTCTCACTAACTTTCAATTGAAATATTATCCCGTGTCACCATTGCGCATGCTCGCTGCCAAGTAAATTTAACTCTTAGTTCATCTAGTTGAATGAAGATGTGAAATAATACTGAATGATTGATGCACAAATATCACTTTCTCCTGAGCAGTTACCAGAATCTTACTTGACTGAGGTGAAATGATTTATTACAATCAGAGATAGACCTTTTATAAAATATAAATGTGCATTTCTAATAATAATGCATATATCTTCTGTGGTCGTACAGGAACAAAAATAGCATAAAAAGTATTTCATGAATTAAGAAGTTGTAAGGGGTAACAGTGCAACAATATTTGATGTATTGTGCTACTAAATGTTGTGGACTCTAGCTTTGAAACTTGAAAACCTTGTGTGAACAAAAACTTCCTTTTTTAAGTAGCTAATGAAAAAATTCACAGCAGTAATGTCATCATGTGTGTGGGAGTTAGATCCTATGAATCTTTATGCACAGAGTTAGCTTTATACATATACATACTCCTACTGGTTTTACTAACTTCATATACTGACTTCCTGACTGATCTCAAGATCACTTTGAGATTGTATAGTTTTTCGTAGATGAACTATGAATATGGTACAATAATAGGGTATTAAATAGAATAATAACAGAACAGAATGATATATAATAATAAAAGTTTTATGGCAAACAGTCTATATCTTGAAACTGTTGCAATATTCACTGCAACAAATTAATTCAAATTAATTAATTCAGATTTTAGTATAATAAATATGCCATTAAAAGTAAGCAAAAATCATTTTTTTTTGTGTGTGGGGGGCAAGTGTAAATTTCCATTTTTGTCTTTGTTTTCATTAGGAATAAATAAAAACACATCCTAAGGACACTGTTTACAGAACATCAACAGTAAATGTGGTCTGTGTACAAAGTCATAAAATCCAGACCATTCCCATCCAAAGCATTAAAGGTGACAGCAAAATGGCAGAAATGCTTAATTTTTCTGTTGAAAATAATTTGTTACTTTTACCCACCCTATTATCAGTGTATATATTCTATTACTGGAGAATTAGAAGTTAGAACAGCCTACCATTTTATGTAAAAATATAAAAAATAGTATACTTCATTGTAACAACCACAACACTCCTATATAAAGAATAACATTTGACAAAATCTGTTTGGGGGAAGTTAACCTTAATATGTTTTCTCTTTGGTACAATTTTACTAAATGTTATGACAGAGTTTCTCAGATAATTATCTATATTCTGCTAGTGTAAATTCAGTCAGACTTCTTAGAATTTAAAATATTTGAATATATATATATATACATATATATATATATATATAAATGGCATTTGCTTAAGCCTTTCTGTGAAATACCATTGTTGAGAGAATTAGTTATGTATTTCTGTTCTTTAAAAGGAATTGGAATAGCAGTTTTAATATATCAAATTGTACATATTTGAGATTGTGAGTGTGTCTCATTTTCTTTGTGTAGGTAGTATCACTGAGAATAGGAAAAGAATTAATGTGCAGCTTTCTTATAAAGATCCACATTAAAATCTGCTTTAACCATTCTGATTTTCAGTTTCAGAGATGACTGTCAGTCATATTGTTTGTTGCTTTATTTAAAATAAAAATCCATTGATTGATTGTAAATGGGAGGTAGAAAGCACTCTGGAGGAAGTCTAAAATATGTTTGTAAATCACTAATTTTAAATCTAAAAGCTTCTTGAAAGGACTTCAGAATGTCATTTTTATTTATTTATTTATTTTCAGTCAGGTTTCACTGGTGTCACTGAAGCCAGGTAACTACGAAAATCAAACATTAGGCATGTTGTCGGGTGTCTCATTTCTATTTAGTTTAGCTATATAGGCTAGAAAGGAAAATGAGACAGTATTACAAATGAGAATGAAATAGGACTTACTTGAAATAAAATATGAATATGAATCTGGAAGCCAAATATTTTTCAGTAATGCAGCCGGAGGGATATCATATACTAATGACATTTGTTTTGACAAGAACAAAATTGATCCTTATTTTGGAAAGACATCATGATTGCTTTGCTTTGTCATAATGGGAAGTTGTTTTTCTGTATTGTTAATTGTTTTTCTAACAATAGAGAAATATGCATTTAAAAATAGAGAGGCTATTAAAAAATGTATCAATCAGAAAAAGCCATTCATCCAAAATTTCACCTGGGATTGTCACCATGTGCTAATTACTTGTTGTGTGTTGGTGGGGCTTGTGGTAATTAATGGTATTGCAGTCGCAGCAGTGATGCCCAACTTCGTCCCCACTACTCCTAAAACTAATCAAACCATTATTTATATATGCTTTCTCTCTCATCCTGGCAATTATTGTTCAATGGCAAAGAAATGAGTTCATGACAATTTTCAGCACGGGAGAATTGCCAAATTGTACTTGACTACAGATTTAATTCTTTCTATATATATCTACAGATATAGATACCTATCTATAGATACGTTTGCATATCTATAGATATACGGCGATATGAGTATACATAGCATCGTCCAGAATGAATTTCAATAGCATAAAGAACCAGAGGCAATGGCAAACTTCCTATAACAAAACTTCGTATGGAAAAGGGAAGGACAGTTAGAATTTCTCAAAGGTTATTATTATAATTAGGTATGTCTTATAGACTGAAAAAAAAATATTTTATACTTTTATTTTTCTTAACCACAGTTACCCTAACCATAGTATATATTTTATTTTAAATCCTGTTCTAAAAAATTCCTAAAAGAAGAAACTCTGAGACCTACAGAAAGGCCTTGGAAGTTAAAACTAAGACCAGATTAAATATTAAAGGGGAAAAATATCTTCTAATTCTCCTGTCTAACTACATCGGACAGACATTCACAAAGTATTTATTCATATATATATACATATAACAAAATAACAGTGATTTATTTGATCATTTTTTTAGAAATTTATACTTTTTAAAAATTATGTAGTATCTCCTTTCTTTTATTAATAATAAAAGTCAGAAATAAAACAGCAGTATCCCATTGAAATAGTTTTATATTATTTTCAACAATCCTTTTTCCTTTTTTTTTTTTAAAAAAAAAAAAAAAGCCTACACAATTTGTTTTCCATGAAATTACTCTCCAGACTCTTCAAACATATTTCTTTCAGAGCTGTTCTCTTGGAGCAGTAATCTAGTTCTGAAAGCAGCATTCATCTGATTTTGTCTCTGCAATCATTGTTCCAGATGAGCGTATTCTCATGGACAAATTCAAAAGCACTAATGTAGCTTTGTCTGTTTGAAGTGGCCTCCTCTGTTATCAACATTTGCTGAGCATGAAGGCCGAAACTGTAATGTTTTTCAGTAAATACCACCAAGTTTTAATTCAGCTCTCATGAGAGAGCTATGCTCATTCTAGATCACTTCTCACTATGAGCTATGCTCACTCATAGCTCACTTCTAGCTATGCAGCAGTATCACAAAAGGTGCTCTGGGCCGGGGAAACGTAGAGGTGTATTTTTAGCTTCAAACTCCTCAAAACCAACAATGCATTTTATTTGCATGCATTTGGAATAGATTATGCAAGTGAGTGGTTGCAGAAGAAGGCTTCGTAAGAATTTACAGAAGAACTCTCTCAGGCTCTGCCAGTATTTTGCGACTTCATTCACTGTTGACAATGCAATAAGGAGCTGAGTATCAGAAAAGAAATTCAAGTAAATAGTTTCTAAATGAGTCCAAATTTTTGTCTGGTTTATTGTAATCTTAAACTTGGTCCCAAAGTTCTAAAGGAAAAATAAAAATTAGAACCATCCCATTTCTGTTCCATTTTGGACTCATCTGCTTTCATCAATAGTAGTTCAGTTAGATTAGTTTGTTTGCTTTGTTTTGTTTTCTTTTTAACTAAGTTTGCCTGTTCTTTATATTTAGCCATTCTATTTTCTCTTTATTTCTCTTTATTTCTGCAAGGTACCTTTCTTGTTACCTATCCCATATGCTTCTTACATTGGGCAACAGTTCTGTTTTACAAGCAGAACTTTGAATAACAGCATAAAACCAACCATGCTTGTTCAAGATGTTCTAGTAGCACATCTGTAACAATGGCCATGGAGGAAAATTTTTGAATAATGCAGGGATTTATGTTTCTTTCTCCAATTTCATCTCCATCGCCTTTGAAACTGATCAGAACCACGCATAATATTGAAAGTGAGTTGCAAAATTATACAGTGGAATTTTCTCCTTTATTCGCTGTTACTTTCTTAATAATTCCCAGAATTGGATTTGCTCTTTTGGCTGCTATGGTTTCATGAAATTATTTTTCAAAACTACATGTTTCGCTCTTGAGTGATCATGATCAGCCTATCACTTCTGGTTTTGCCTCTGTGCATAATCTATGTTTGTGGGAGAACATTCAGCAAAAGGTTGATAGGAGGCTGTGTTCTAACTTCTAGCAAAGATATAATTCCTTGCTTCTCTTGGTTCTGTCACAGAAAAAATTTCAATATCCTCTCAGTTTACAGAATTTGCAGAATTTACAGAAATTTACAGAGAATTTACAGAAATAAGAGAAAAAAGTTGATATACCCTACATTAGATAAAACATTGTCATTATATAAAAATTCCAATATTTATTTGTCATTTACATACAATAAGAGAATCCTTTGCCTGGTTAGGTCAAGACCTTTCCTAAAATTCACTTATCAGTCTCCAACTCTCCATTAGTCTCTTCTAATGTGTTGTGTAGTCTAATCTGTCTCTCTAATAGTTTCTAGTCTAGCTTTCTCTCCCTTGACAGAAAAGAATCTTCTTAGAATTTTCTCGTTCTGTTCTGTGAGACTGTAGTCTCATAAAAGGAGTCACAAAGGAGAAAAGGAAGGCAGGGGTGAGGTTAATTTTATGACAAAGTGGATTAGAGCATTTTTGTCTTTTTTTTTTTTTTTCTGTATTTTTTAATGGCAAATCTAGATGGAGTTGTTTTCTCTCCTTAAGTCTCTCGTTCCTGACCCTGCACTGACTCCTTAGATATGTCAAAGCTATTTTTGGAAGAAGTTGCTGTAAATAGGAACATTGGAATCCTCCCTTTCCAATTTTTATATCTTTTTTTCTTTTGAATTTGATCATTTTAGTGAGCGGTTATAGAATACATGATCGCATAAACTGGCACAATGGATGAAAAAAGGGAACAGTAGTGCAGAAAAGAGAAAAAAAAAGACCAATTAATAGGTAAAGGTTAAAGACATTTAGACATTTTTGTAAGAAGTTTTTATTATGGAAAATATAATTTTTTCATTTCACTGAGGGTGTCAGCAGTGCAAATGTTCCTGAGCCTTCCTCCCATTCCAAGCAAGATATGAACTCATTTGTTCTCCTTCTAGGTAGCTTACTGAAAAGTACAGTATTAGGTCATGCAGAGGAACCATAAAGCTGTAAAAAATAATCTCACTTTCCTCACAGTGGAGAACAAATATTATTTATTAGTTGCAGGCTTGTAATAGCATCTTATTTTAATTATCTAAATAGCAAATTAGTAGATGATAGCAGAACCGAGTAAAAGTGCTGTACTGTCCAATATAGTCTTGACACAAATATATGAGCTGTGATAGGCAGTTCAGTTTTAACATGCAGTTTAGAACAAGCAAAGTTCTGTCTAGAAGTTAAAGCTCAAGTTTAATTAGCTTTTTAAAACTATACTGGAATTCTCTTTTATATGTAGCCATCACTTTCTTTTTGTCTGTCCAATATCACTTTCTCTCTTGCACAAGAATCTTGCATGTTCTAAATTAATTATGTTGCCTTGCTCAAATAAACATTAGGAAATCATTTAATAGGGAAAGGAGACCTGGTCACTTCCTCCAAGTAATTGTATTTAAAAGCATAACAAAAGTAATGATCCTGTAAAATTAAAATCAAACTCATGGGCCTGAACTCTAATGTTAGAAATTCTTGAATGAGGTTTTAGCCTGCATACTGCCCCTCAGCTGATAATGGTCAATAGTCTATTATATATTACATATTACATCTATCAATATATATGCACATTACATATATCATTGAATAGAGGGTGGATAAAGATCCACAATGTTAATACAAGCTCTGAAAGCATAGAAATCTCTAGGTTGATAAGCAAGTGACTTTTAGATTACAAAGTGGTACTCATCCTCCTTTCTCCTTTCTTTCCACTGTCTTCTTCATAAGCTTTTTCTTCTCAGCATCAGTAGAAACAGGACATATTTTACTGCTAAATTAGGATTCTTTTTCTGTCTATTTTTTAAGTTTTACATTTTTTTTTAAGAAAACTTAATTTTTCGAGGATCAGACAGGTGCTCTTCTTACCTTTTTCAGACTGAAATATTTTAGACTTGCTACTGCACTCAACAAGATATTTTTCCAAGAGGTCTTGATATTTTTGTTCAGTGAGTTGCTATTCCCTGTTGTACTTCTTGCTATTTTTTACTCCCATGGTCTGTCTTGTATCTATAAACCTACATGACTCAAGAAACAAGGAAGCTTGAAAAGAACAAACATGAAAGACAGAAAGAGAGAGAGAAATATGAGATACCCCTGTGCAGAATTAAATGTATGTCTTCCCTCATGAGAAAAATGATTCAAATGTCTGTTCTTTAACTCAGACAAGTTGACATTGTCATTCCATTGACAAGTTCAGTGGAATGAATTCTTTGCTTTATTATTCATTGTCTTAGTAGGTGTCATAAAGCGACAGAGCTGAATAAAGCTATACCAAATCAGGATCATCTATGTGAGCAAGAGATAGTATTTCAATACAGTTGTCTGCTGTGGATCTGTTTCTATAATAAGAAGCAATCAAGGAGTGATTTAAACAGCCACATGGAGTCTTATTCAGTCCAGAGTGCCTATATGGACTGGCCTAAGCAGGACTTGGTCTGTTCCCTTCCAGGCTAGTTCATGCCACCAAACCTTGCTCCCTCCAACTGATGTCCCTCTGCCACTTGCTCATGAGGTGGGGCTCATTCTCCTGCTGCCCTTCCTAAATCAGGTTGTGAGCAGAGCTTCACTGCAGCCCAGATTTGTCACAGCTGTGTTTATTGAGAAGCAATGTGCATAAATTGAAACACAGAAAATTTCACTTGAACTTACAGGTACAGCACTTTAATGTGAGGCTGGTCGAACACTGGCGCAGGTTTCCCAGAGAGCTTGTGGAGATCCTTAAAACCAGACTGAACACAGTCCTGGTGATCTAGGTGAACCCGCTTGAGCAGATAGTCTCCAGAAGTGTCTTCCAGCCCCAAATGTTTTGTGATTCTGGTATACTGGCATCGTTGCAATGCACTCATGCACTTCCCATTCCACAGAAAATGGTATTTTATTTGTAGGCAATATTTGACATTTCATGTTTATATTCTATTTTTTTCCTTTCTCTAAAGCTACAACTTGCCCTTAATGATGGTAACTCCCATCAATTTCAATTGTACTAAATACAAATTCTCCTCATAGAAATGTCTGGACTATTTTCTTCTTCCTATAAAATGTCTGTATGTCACTTTGATGCTGTTATATGCCTACCCACAGGTATAGCTGCATCTGTTATTTCCTTTTGATGGTTTGTATATTTATTGAGAAAAGTTACTCAACAGGAGTGTATGTAAAAGCAGAAAGGTAATATAACATATGTCTATTTTTAAGCATATGAGTAATTCTAATTCAGGCAATAGAGCTGCTCGTATGTTTGAAGTCATGCATATGTTTAATCCTGAATTAAAAAGTGTGCTATGTGGAAAAGTCAGTGTTGTATAGACGTAAAGTGTTACATTTTAATGTGTTTTCAGACACTTTCCAGATACTTTTCCAGATACTTTGTCTTCATTTTTAGTTCTAGGAATGAAGAATTTAAACAGATAACTTCTATACTAGACTTAAGGAACAACAGCTTATATAGAACAACACATTTTCTTAAACAAACAAGCAAAGAAAGTAAACAACATGTGAGGCAGAATTCTATATACATATATAAAAAAAGGCCTAGAAAGTGAGTCCTATTGCATGAAGATTATGCTCATGCAATAATCTACATATTCTTTCCCTCATCTGAGCAGTATCATAGTGGGTAAGACTGTAAACTCACAGGAGGATACACTGAAGTTATTTTATTAAGTAAAAGAGATCTTACCAAAATTGAAAGTCTGCTCTCAGTTTGTTGCAGTCCTTTTTCTTCCTTGTTCCCTGAGACTAGGGGTCAGCTTTGAAGAATACTAGGCCTTCTCTTTTGTTTAAAAACTAGGGATCAGGGACTGGTGCTGGTCAGGGCAGACTTCAGGATTAAATAATCTTTGCAAAGCACCACAAATCAGAACCTTGGCTAAAACATCATAGTATTTTTATAGAATTGTTAGAATATCTATCAGATTATGAGTGATTATCCCCCAAGAATGGAATCCAAAACATATAAGGTCATGTTGTAGTTCTTAATGAAAAACAAACAAACAAACAAAAACCACCAAAACTTTGATTAGTAAGTTTGGGAAAACTCCACACAGACTCACACAAAGTCTGACTGTAGTCATCATCTTTCCTCTTTCAGTGAGGAACTGATATTGCAAGTCAGAAACCTGTATAAAGGAAGTAGTTAGGCTCTGGGATCTCTAATAGAAAAAGAAATGTTTTCATTTGCCCTTAAAACAGTGGAAGTGTGTTGCTCATATTTGGACAGGCACTTTCCATTTTTAAGTGATGAGATAGCCAAACAAAAGAAATTGATTCCATCCCATTTCTTCTGCTCCAATCCCTTGGATTGCATGGGTTAACAAAAGCAGAGAGAGGGGGTAAAACGAAAATGCATGTAACTCACCCTCCATATCATTGCCAAAACAAAACTTCAGCCTTGTACAAAAAGGAATAGCAGATGGCTTACCCTGTTACTGGAACTTTTGTTTAGGAAGGCACATCCATAAAGGCTTATGTTACCTTACAGAATAGAATATTTAGCTGATAATGTAAGTGGCTGCATGTTGGTGTATTTACAAGTCAGACTGCTAAAGTTGTGCAAAAATCTTGGGGGTTGGACAAAATTGCATGCAAAATTACATTACTTTTGTATGTGCTTAGTCTCAAGTGTTAGTCACAAGTTTTCACAGGGCTTTTAGTGACTTTCTGGATTTTCTATTTATGTTCTTTATTTCCTAGCTACCCTGCATCCACTCCTGGATCTTACCTCTCTGTTTTCTAAACTCTTGTGAATTTTGAATCCAGGCTTATTTACCTGGGCCAGGAGGTCTCAGACTGGTCTTCAAAGTGTGAATTTACAGGAATCTCAGGAGCTTGTAGTGAGCCTGCCCATCTGGCAATGTGAAATTGCTATATCCAGGGACTACAGGGATGAAAGAGGGCCTTAGCAACTCAGGAACGGGTTTTAGGTAAGTGCAATTAAATGACTTAGGGCTGAAGAATTCAGACCTAGCCATCTGTCAAAACTATATGTTTTGGGGGAGGTGCTGATTTTGCTGCCCACAGTATATGTGACTCAGCTCATGCACCTAAATGATCTGTCTCTTTGTTTTTTCAGGACTGATCCTGGTCTTTTGCTTACTCTTTCAAATGCAATGCCCGCATTTGTTTTCTCTGTGGTAGCTTGGGGCATTTGTGAAAAAAAAAAAAAAATCTAGTTTATTGCCCCATACAACAGCTGGCAAAACAGTGAGTATTCTGCTGACTAAACCCAAGTCTTAGTGAAAAAGCATAATGATGCTTGCATGAAAATGCACATGCACTTTTCAGTGTACTTTGAAAAAAATACCTAGCTCTGCTCTGAAGTAGATTTCCTTTTGCTGCCCTCCTATCAGTATAAACTTTTCATTTTCCCTCCTCTTCCTCTTGTTTTTTGTTGCCTCTGCTTGGAGTTCAAGATCTTATAAAAAGTAAAGTGGTAATGGCATGAGGAAGGTGGGGAGAACACCTACGCATAGTGGGATAAGAATGGTTCTATGATCCCTAAAGGAGAAAACACATCAGTTGTTGCTGATTGGCACCAGAAACAAACCTTTGCCCCCCTAGAAGAATTGAACACAGCCGTATGACAGACATATTCGTTTCCTTCTCAGGGGAAAAGCAAATGGATTACCCAAGAGCTTTATGCTTATCAAGCAACTAAAACTACTTGTTTTCCTAATTCGTTTACGTGTGATGAAGACATAAGGTCAGAAACACATTGATATAATAAAAACATTTGTAAATTCTTCATTTTCAAAGCAAAGACCTTTTCTTTTTATCTTCTATGATACAAAAAGGCATCAGCAAAACAGGTATTAACAAATTGCCTGTAGTGCTGTGTGTTTAGGGCAGTATTTTTAGGGCAGCATAAAAATTCTACTTTGGATTTTTGTAGCTGCAGGGATTCTCATTCCCATCTACTATCCCCAAATAGTTTACCATCACATTTACTTTCTATTAAATTTGACATAGTTAAAGAAGCTTAAATAGTTAAAGAAGCTTATTTTTTTCTCAATTGCAGCTATCTTTTTTTTTTTTCTTTTTTTTTTTGGCAACTTCATTATCATGTAGATACTTAGAGTCTTGTTTGAGTTCTGTCATCTTCAAAGTTAGTGGCTATTTTCATCTCTTGCTATATTATTTTCAGAAAAAGAGTGAAAGATAAGTATTTTATTTAAGTAATGTAGAGAAGAAAACATTGCTGTAGATGTTGCTTATCCTCTCTCAGTTTGGATACAGCTGATGCTACAGAATAAGCACAAACTCCTCTAAAAATGACCACAGTTGCTTCTTTCAACAAGAGATAGAAAAAGATATTCCTCACTGCTTTTTTTTTTTTTTTTTTTTTCAGAGAATAACTTACCTGCTTTGTACAAAAGAATACTGCTCTCTAGTGGAATATGGGAAAAAAATCCATGACCTCACCACTTACCTTCCTCTGCATTCTTAGCTATTTGCAGATGAAAGGCAGACTAGCTTTGTCCTAGAGTTATGACATGCTATGATATATGGCTACAATTACTGTGAGATTATACTGTGAAGTGGCTTTGCTTTTGTAATCAAGTAAAAAAAAATATTATTAAACTTCCTTTGTAAATTGAAACCAGTTTTTTTTTCCATGTCCTCTTTTTGGAATGCTGCTGTCTATATCAAGGGTCTGGAACTAATAACTATTTAATTTACACAGGAACTCATAATAATTTAGCTGGCATAAGGTTAATTTGGGAGTGATTAATAGCTGCATTTATAGAGCTGGCAATTTTTAATAATACCTCATTCTGGGATTTATAGTGCTAATATTTTATATTCAGGACTTGCTTTTGTGACATGGTCGTTGCCTTGTTTGGAACGGCAAAGGTCGGCCAGAGCGGGGATGGAGTGGTATGAATTGCTCAATACAGGGCTGCCTGTCTCAGCGGGTGGGACACTATGGAAACATGCATGCACGCACGAAATGTGGTGCTTTCAGTTTCCTTCCCCCAGGGCTAGTTGTAGATCTGTCATCTGTTTGGCTAGACTTGATGAGATCAGGGCTCCTTTGACAGCTTTAATCGCTATCACTACTCACAGCAAGCCTGCGAGCTAGTGAATTGACATGCTGGACATACTTAAAATGGGCATGTAGTGCTGGGCTGAAATGAACCTGGACTGGAATGTGCTGTAAGTGTGCATTCAAAACAGGCATGCACTGCTTTGAGGTATTACAATGTAAAACCTGGAGCCAGCTGTATTCTGAAGATTTATTTTCAATATGTGCTGCCCCTAGGGAATTGGAAAGTAACTTAAAACATCATCTAAAAAAAAAAAAAAAAAGTGGTTACTTTGTGCCCGGAGTGCTTATTCCTTGTTTTGTTGTGAGGAAATGGAGGTGGTCATGCTAGATGAATGCAGGAATTTTCTGAACAGCACGTGAAATAGCTGTTTAGGGCACTTAAATTTCAGATTGTGAGTAGAGGCTTTTGGAAAGATATGTAACAAAGCGTGGCTTCTTATTTAATTTTAATAAATCACAACAATCACAGATTCATGAAAAGCCAGAGTGAACAAAAAGAAACCTCTTTCCTCTCACAGGAAAGTAAACATACAATGAGGCCTCAGAGGTCTTTCTTCTCTCTGTTTTTCAGAGCATACTTACCAGCCATGTGAAGTATTAATAGTTAAGAAAATTTTCAGGATTCTGCAGTTCCCTAGCAGTTAGTGCTAAAACCATCAAAAGACTAAGTCTTTTTTTCTGAGAAATTCAGAGCACCTGCTTTATAATGTTGGTTAAGACTTTAACAAGCCTTCTGAATAGAAACAACTTCCATCTATGGCTTATTAACTACAGCAATTATATTTCACTATGAGAATTCTGCTATGGTATCAGTGAACCGTGAAAGAATTTTTTCTTTCTTTCTTTCTTTCTTTCTTTCTTTCTTTCTTTCTTTCTTTCTTTCTTTCTTTCTTTCTTTCTTTCTTTCTTTCTTTCTTTCTTTCTTTCTTTCTTTCTTTCTTTCTTTCTTTCTTTCTTTCTTTCTTTCTTTCTTTCTTTCTTTCTTTCTTTCTTTCTTTCTTTCTTTCTTTCTTTCTTTCTTTTTTTTTTTTTTTTTTTTTTTTTTTTGGCAAATGTGAACTGGTCTCCTTCACTGTGCTTTTCCACTGGCACAGCTACACTGGAATTTCATTTCTACATGAACTTTATTCTGAAAAGTATTAATAAACTTATCCTTGCAAATATATTTTTTTTTGATAAAAAGATTATTGTCCTTTTTTACTGGCAGGGAAATTAAGGTAGAAAGAGGTGAAAGTGATGTGTTAAAATTATGTAAAACTTATATTGGTGCTGGGAATAGAATCCAGATCTCTTGCCTCCTACTCCTGTGCATTAACCAAAGTATTATGCTTCTTTCCCTGGAGTATTTACAATTTTTCATACCCACCAGTAATGGAAAGTTTTCCTGAGGGTGGGAGGAAAAGTTGTAAAAGGAGAGTACAAATAAACTCATCTGGAATAGACGAAAATAGAAGACTAAATCATCTGCAAAAGCTGGTAACATGGAACATAACAAATAATGAACTATGGCTAACATGCAACAGTTTTAATGCATATTGAAGTACATATCAAAGAGCACTGCTATTTGATAATTCTCAGATGTCTTTAGCACTCAAATTTCAGGCTACAAACCACAGGAATCCATTCAAGTGGCATGAACATAATGGTATTCAAGTTATACCATAAGGTTTTCATTGGGTAATGTACAGAGATATCTTAGAGTATGTATTTCTCCTGTGTATACATAGTAGGTATTATTACTGGGAGTGTGTCTTCTGCTAGTGTGAAATAAATTTGTTTTCTTCTGACTTTAATAGGAGATACTGGCATATTCTCATTGTCTTATCAATATCATTAATTAATTAGAATGAATGTTTACAAAGTATATTAAATGCAGCAAACACTTGAATAATATTATTGAATAATATTGAATAATATTATTTTTGTTATTGATTTACAGCACCCTTTGCAAACATAAGAAATTTTCAGAATAAGAAAAACAGCTAACAGTGCAGCACATGCTTTTGTTTTTTTTTAATCTGAATTACATGGGTAAATGAAAAAATAATTAGAGTGAAATAAATTTTCAAGTAAGATTCAAAGGAAGTCAGGGAATTAGCTGTTCAGCTTTCATCTCAGAAAGCACAATAAAATCAGAAACAGATGAGAGAAGCCATGTCCTTACAAAAACATGTAGCAAAGTTGATAGACAAAGATATAAATCAGAAATCTGAGTTGAGGATAAGGACATATGAACTTTTCAATGTCTGCCAACAAACACGGTCGAGTCACAAATGTCTTAATCCACATAGCTCCCATATTCTGGGTCACAACCCCTGCATATGTCTGCACATGAAATTATTTATTTGCATATGAACATGTCCCTGAATCTTAATCCATAACTTCCACTGTGTATGTGTATCAAGTCCATGCAGAGAAATAATGGAACTTGTGCTGCCAGAGAGTAGAAAAAGGGCTTCAGGACATACAAGACCTTCTGAGGAGATCGAATAATTGCTATTTCTTTCCTGCTTTCCCTTTTGCCTCTCCATTTTGTTATCTATTCACCAGCCTAAAATACTGCTGGGTCAACCTTAAGAACATCACAAAACACATGGGAGTTTTACTTTCCCAGAGACTTAAAACTTGTAGGGAGTAACTGTATGTTTACATGTAAAAACTTTATTTGGATTTACAAAGCAATGGTGATATTCACTTCAAAAACATGTGTGTATAATAAAGTCTCTGATCTTACATCTGTCTTCTATAACCTCTCTTACTATTTTTTCACAGTATTTCATATGTGATGGCCTTCCAGACCATCTTTAGTATACAATGTCCTCAAAAAACAACAGGTAAAGAATCAACAAGGCCTGGGAACTACTGAGTTATCACACTGGGACCTCTATGAAGAATTATAGATTCAGTCTGATTCCACACTAGTATTTTCCATTTTACACAGAACTATCATGGACAATGAGCAGTGGATTTCAAATCAATGTTGTTCTCAGAATTCTTGGAAGTTTCCAGATACAATGATATCTTTGTGTTCTTTTCAATGGAAACTGCAAATCCATTCTCAAAGGAGGTAACTTTTGTTCTCCTTCCATAAAAACCCCATAATATCTTTGTTCTTGTCATCAGTAAATCTGTTTCCTTTGCCCAACTCTTAAGTACTGTTTCTCAGAAGAGAAGGATGCGAACAAGAATAGGCAAGGAAAGATGAAATACAGTAAGGGAAGTGATAAAACCATACAGGAATTATCTTGGAATACTGACCCTTGACTGCCTGGTTAATAGCAATCAGAAGAGAATTCAGAGTTAATTTTGTGAGTCAGACTGTTTAGAAGTCATGCTGACTCCCTGTATTTACTGCAAACCATAGTAATGAAGCATTTACAAAGGTGCAATTTAGTATTTAGACTGTATTTCTGTATTGTATTGGTTTATAATCTCATATTGAGTTTCAAAGTGAAACTGTGGTGTACTTTTTTATGAGGAACTGCAGGGTACAGCTAGCGGTTGCTCATCACACACATCTTGTTTAGGAAGACAAGAAACTATCCTGTCCCTTTTCAGGAGGGACAGATGTGCATTCAGAGAGGAAGTTAGTGAGGTGGCCATTTCACCAATATCAGTATTCAGTATAATTTTGAACCTATCTGCTATGAATGCTCATCTTGCACAGAGAGGGATTCAGATTGTGTAAAACTGGAATTAGGATGGATAATTGAGGTAGACAGACAAATAGAAGGAAATAGGGAAATAACTAGGTAA
This sequence comes from Tinamus guttatus, assembly GCF_059628265.1. Lineage (NCBI taxonomy): Eukaryota > Metazoa > Chordata > Aves > Tinamiformes > Tinamidae > Tinamus > Tinamus guttatus. Next base: position 1,109,174 of record NW_028288676.1, read on the forward strand.
TCCTCTTTTTCTTTGTGATCTGCAATTGGGTGATCATTGTGGATCCCCTGCTGCTTTAGAAACTTCAGAGATCAGGAATCAGAAGTGCACTTCTCCTTCTCTCTAATGTAGTTTCCAGCCCAGCCAGATGTCCCTGTTGAATCTCTGTTGGGCATTAGTTGGGATTACACATCATCAAACATACTGTTCAAATTTCTAAATGTTGGTTTTGGCCTTTGAAACTGTACGTTGGAATTCCCCCTACATCAAAGAGATATCGCATAGCTGAGTAATACTGTCTTAGATACAGACAGTATCCAGATAATTCTTGCTGCAGAGACTGGAAGCAAGATTTCCTTCTTAGAAGATTTTTGCAGAGAAAACTCTGCCTGGAATTTTCTTTAAATATTGTTACATGCACAACCTCTTCTATAGAATAAGCTCTTTTTATGGAAGATCAGATGTGTTTTTGAAGATGGCACTCATCTATGAAGTTATTCTAGTTCTGTAATATTTCCACATGAACTATTTCTGCAGTATGTTTTTATTTTGTTGTTGAGTATCTTCTACCTTAAATGGTGTGCTTAATCCAGGTAAGAAAGATACTTGTAGGAGAAGATGGGGGAGGTTTCTTAATTTGTTTACAATAGCAGCAGGTTAGTTGACTTTTGGAACAACAGAAATTTTTTAGATCCCTGGGTTACAAAAAAAGAAAGAAATGATCAAGTCTGAAGTAATATTGCTGGGCATGTGGATGCAATACCTGAATACCTGAATATTTAAACAATAATTTACATCACATTCAAAGCAATAAATGACTTATAAGTTTAGCCTCACACTGCTGTTCATTTAAAGGCAGGGCTGATGTAAAGCATGTAAAGCATGATGAAATGAAAGGAACAACAGAATTCCATGCATTGCTTTTAAAGTTATTGTCAACACTGCAAGAGACAACAGTTTCAGACACAAACTTTATAATTCCTGGCATCATGTGAAAAAGAGACACATGAAGAGATACCTGTTTAGCTGCTTTGATCTCTACTTTTAATTTTATTTCCAAAATAAATCAAATATATTGATATTTGATTAAGAAGAAGGATGAATTGTCATGCCTTGCATATGAGTGTGATAAAAGTTTTGGATGTTCAGTCTTTCTCCCCTTTGTTGCTATGTGTGCCCTCACATTAGATCCGTTTAAAGACAATGAAAGCTGCTCTTTCTTGCATTTATGAGTCACGCATATTGTGGTACTTCTAAATATCTTTTTCTTAAAGAGAAAATTTAAAATTTCTTTATGTGTTTTTTTTTCTTTTTTTTTTTCAGCGTAGCTTGGCTTTTTGGAGAGTTTTCTTGTGAAAAGAAAAAAAGCTTATTTTCAGGGATTGCCTCCACAAACAAGGGCTTGGCTAAGGTTTTAGTTTCTTTCTGAATTAAAAGAAAATTTATACAGAGTAACTGTTACACTTCTGATTATGGATATTAATTTCTGATCATAAGTTAATACTGACTCTTGAAAGAGAAGGAAGAAATGGAGGAAATCTTAGTTCCGGTTAATTTTTCATGGCTTTTGCATTTGACTTCAATAAAGGTAAGTTCATTCAACAGAACAGAGAGATGACTAATCCCAAAAGGAAGCGATCTTAAATTTAATTCATCTGAAGGATTTTTGCTCTGAAAACTCAACTATCAATTTGATTGATTGAAAGGAATAAGGTACTTCCATATATTTACTTTGCTTTCTATCAATAAAACCATTTGGCAGAGAGAGACACAAAGATAATCAGATAATAATAACCAGATTTATTTTTATTGCTGTCTTTCCTGAACTTGCACAAAGGATAGTAGCAGCAATCCTTTGATTGTGATGTTGGGGAAAGGTAGTATCAGATATCAACATTTTATAGTATTTCTAAGGCTTGTTCATTTCAGTATTGACTTTAAATCTATTCAAAGCAAAATTTGAAAAGAACACTTTGTTTAATCCTAAAATGTCAGCTTCCATTCATTGGACAGGACTTTTCAAACAGTAATAAAATGAGGCTAGTCTCTAGTAAGACTCAAAACCAAAGAATAAAATATGAGGATGGCTAGTGGCCTTTCCTGTGCTGGATGGCATCAAATAGACTGTCTTATGGAAAACTATTTTTCTATTACTTCTCTCAACCAAAAAAAAGTCAAATTGAACTAATAAAAAAGAGAAAGGATGAAGAAAGTAATAAACAGAAAAAGCAAAAAGTAAGAAAGAGGTCGCTTTTCCAACAGGCTATCTTCAGTATATCTGATCTTCACATTATCTTAAGCTTTTCTGTTATTTGCTTCATATTATTATGGTAACATATAATATGAATAAAACATTCATTTTTAAAAATCCAGAAAAAATACATAATTTTTTAACTTTTATCTTTTTGGTGAGATTTTTCAGTTTTACAATACAGTTTTACAATTGCAATTGCAATGGTTTAATAACAAAACACTCCTTTAAATTAATTGTTAATTGGAATGTAGTTGAGAGATTTTAAAGATGGCATTTCTAAACAACGAGAGATCTTTATGGTCCGCTGAACTTATAAATGTCTCACTGATCTCCAAAAATAGGACCTTGTTTTACAGTGTAGTTAATCTAAAGTAAAGCCACTGAGGTCAAAAGAGCTTCAGTTGAGTAAACTTAGTCTAGTAGAAGTAAATTTCTATTTGTTGAACAAGCAAAATTTTTTTCCTGAATGCTCTTACAGTGTCCATTATTGAACCTGCTTTTTATGGGAAATTAATTAAAAAAAACCCCTTGATCTGCTGATGAAAGCCATTCTTTCTGAATGCATCAACAATTCATAGGTAGTCCTGGCAGTCAACTTCAGATCTTAGATTGTGTAACAGGTTAACAAAAAAATTTTAACTTTAGTTGTGAAAATCAGCCCTCCAGAATTCTTTTCTAACATTAACAAAAGATAAGTGAATGAGAAGAACAAGGTTGTAAGTATGTGCAAGATAAATAGTCATATGCAAAGTCTAATACAATAACTTTGCAGACATGTCCTATGTCCACTAGCACATTTCTTGTTTGACTAATAAAAGATTAAGCAGACATGATGTTTAGGGATACATTTTAGAAAATATAATACCTTCAAACACGTACTACAGGATCTTAGTGAACTTAACCATTTTCTGAAATTCACTTCTCAGTGCAATGGTACTACCTAATATGTTAGATCTTCCATTCACACTGTGTAATCCTGGAAAATTTTACAAAAACAGCGTAACCATTTTTTGTAAGCAAAACCGGGCCAGTAATTTCTTGTTCCTGTGACCTGATACTTGCTCTTCTCTTTTTCTACTTGAAAAGCTCATACACTAAAGAGGAAAGCTGTTTTTATGTTTGATGTTGAGCCACCTCGTATCCTGATTCTCATGGGCAAAACCAGCCACAATACTGTTCAGTGTTGCCTGACATTGGCAATCGACTCCGTCCGCCGAGGCGGCCAGGCACGTCCCACCCGTGCCTGGGCCAGAGAGCACAGACACCAATATGAGGATGCTGCAAATGGCGTTTAATATACGCAGGCTGGATCTTATAAAGGTAGCGAAGGCGGAAGCATGCCTATATAGCCAATAAGCGTTGCTCTTTACCTAATATGGCATATGCCTTAGTTCCCTATTCTTCCCGTACATCGCGAGATCTTCCGAGCGCCGTACCCTACATCTCCCCCCCCCCATGTTAATCTAAATATCCTAAATATCACTACTTTGAACAAGCTGCTAATAGCGTACATTGTGACTGCCTTGTTTCTGTGAGCGTCGTAGCTGATGCAATACATAGTGGATTATACATGACAAAATAGGCATGCTGCAAAAGACACCAATCAAAACCATAATGATAATCAACCCAAGCTTCCACAATCAATTCAATTGAGCCAGGATAGTAATCATGTCCAGATACTGTTGCCTATGTTCTCAAGCCATCTCCAGTTTCCTGGGTTACGTCTTATCATCTGTAGCAGATCTGATCCTACGTTTTGAATGTCCTCCGACCTCTTGCCGATCTTCTCGTAGTCTTCTGTGGTCAGGCAACAAAATTTTAGGTTTTTGAATGTTCTGGACCGGCCTCCCCCCACCTGGAGAATCTCGAAGATTACGTTGATGGCCTCGTGATGTGCTTTGAGTATCTTGTTGACATCCCTAAAACCTGCCGCTATCTGTTGAGACAATGTGTTTACTGCTTTATTCGTCCACAACAAGTGACAGGTCGAGCTTTGAATTTTGTATAGCCCTGTTGATCCTAAAATCGGGCCGAGGCAAGTAATATTAGCATTCACCAGGACGAGGAATGGTGCCTCGCTCATATTACCCGGTAAAAAGACATCAGGTGACATGGGGGCAAAAAAAAATTTTTTACAAGGGTTGGGGGTATTTGTCTGGTGGTAGGTATGCAGCAGCCAGCAAGCATAGCGCTCTAGAGCAGGAAACGTTTCAGGTGGGGAGAATTATAGTACCGTTCGTCCATCTTGTACCTGAGTGTCTAAACAAGTCTTCGGGTATAATGCACTCCCTGTTTCCTTCATCATCCCCGCAGCTAAATCTTCCCACACCTCTGCCTATATTTATTGTATTATAACTTTCATAGGTGGCAGAGGGGTCTGATGTAATCTTTCTCTCCCATTTCTGAGCCTTCTGAGTGACTATCTCTAGGTACCCTGTGAAATTCACATGATGGGAGCAGTATGTCACATCAACATATGACCCATATGGTGACCATGATTCCCCATACACTGTCCCACTAGGCAGTATTGTGAGATTTGCTGCTCTTTGTGCCATTAATTTGCATAAAGCGTTATCTGTTAGCGAAGCCGCAAAACTTACAAAAGCAAAGCATGTTAGTGGATTGTGTGGAAGGAGCGTTTGTAGAAGAATTGTTTGAAAGCAGGAACTGAGAGGAAAACTAGGGCCTCACATAGCTCTGGCATTACAGAGGCCTGCTTGGGGTGCTACACAGTTGCCACTTCTAGGATGGTTGGTATGCACGGACTCTGCTCCTCCACGGTTCCCTGGGCAACGCAATCTGCCCTCCTCGCAGCTGCGAGAGGGAGTAACGGAGGATGGAGCGGGATGAAAGCTCCACGGCCAAACTCTGTTGCACTCCCTGTGCTGGGCTGCTGATAAGCTGCACAGTGGCCGTCTAATGAGAGATATACGATAACAAGTCCGGTGCTGTGCCAGCAAAAGTGGCAAATGATGAACTTTGCTTGAACTTTGCTCATTATAATGTGAAAACCGTACCTCCATCTCAGAAGTTACCCGCCTCCGAGGTACGACCACCCCTCACTGAGCCCCCTTCCCTCCCCTTGCGCTGGGACGCTGCCTGAGGAGACTCAAGACTGGACGTCTTCTCCCATTTTCTGGGGTGAGTGATGATTGCACATTTGTACATCAGAGCTAGCTAAAAACCCCATGCTCTAGTAGAGAATTTCCTGTACTAACATCCGAAACCTGCTTTGTAAATGCTGCACTTGAATAAATCACACTGTTTGTGAACTCGACTATTTGTTTGCGGGGGGGCAATCGGACCTGCAGTTGACAGACTGTTCGTGAATCCGATACCTTTTTTGATACCTCCTTCCCCCCCCCCACCACCATTACCACTACGGCTTTCAAACTGCAACATTTTCAACACAGGTTGAGATCAGGACTTTCCCCTTTTTCCACCCCGGTGGGGAGGCAATAATGGGATGCGCCTCTCGCCCATTGTCGGGCCTAGGATTCTGTGTTTCCTGGTCGACTCCATACAACCTGTATCAGCAGGATAACGCAAAATCGTCTTGCCATGTCGATTGTTTGTTTTGCTTTTCTCCAATATTTCCTTTTCAACCGGACAAGGTCCTTTCTTAGTAGGTCGCGGTCCAGTCGAATCCTCCATCACTGAGGTATATGGGTTGTGGGGGTCGTCCCATCAGCTGTTCCTGTAGGGGTAAGCTCATAGTTGCCATGAGTTTTGAGGTTCGGTCTTATCCACCTTGCGGGTACCCATTTCACTACCTCCTGCTGTCTTACGGCCGCGTAGCCCCTTCCCTGGGTTACCAAGTTCCACCCAGACTCCCATATCCCTTTCTCTGGGAACCTGACCAGAACTGGGGGCCCATCCTCTATAGCTGTGACCGCCCAATGCTTATCCACTGGTGCCTTGTTCTCATCTCCACGAATGAAATGATTCAGCGAATATAGCGCTCGCATCAAAATTTCTGGTTGCTTCATACTGGGAATTCTTTGGGTATGACCTTCCCCCTCCCCAAGGATCTTGATTTTTTGTTTGAGGGTTTGATTTGCTCTCTCTACAATTGCCTGTCCTTGGCTATTATGAGGAATTCCGTGCTGCAGTTGAATTCCCCATTTGTCAGCCCAGTCTTGCGTAGATTGGGCTGTGAAGCAGGAGCCGTTATCTGTTTTGATTATTCGCGGAACACCTAACCATGCTATAGCCGTTATCCAATGCTGGTGAGCTGCACGCGCAGTAACCCTCTGGTGTTGTGTGGCTATGATCAGTCCACTGCATGTATCCACTGTAACTGCTAACCAGGGTCGTGGTTGAATAAAGGGCATAATGTGAAGTCTGACTGCCAGATTTGATTTGCCTTTAGGCCACGGGGATTCACCCCAGCACCCCATAGAGTCGATCGTTGGCAATACGGGCAAGTGGCTACCACATCCCTGGCTGCTGCAAGGGGAATGTTGCAATGCTTTGCAAGGGCTCTCGCTCCTATGTGGAGGTGCTCGTGTATAGCACGAGCTTGTGTTATTGTCCATACACCCTTGGCTGCTGCATCAGCTTTATTGTTGCCTTCCTGATAATATCCCTGTATACTGGCATGACTTCTCACATGGACTATGGAGGCTGTGGTGCTGCGCTGTTGCAGCGCCTCCTCCAGCATGATGGCTATTGGCGTGCCCGCCCATACATTCTCCTGTGTGCACTGATATGATGTATTGAGTAGGCTATATGGATTCAGGTCTGTCCAGTTGCTTTGAGGAATACCTAACACCAGTGCATCAATTGATCCGCTGTCCCACAAAGCCAACAACTCTTAATTTGGGTATAATTAACAATACGCCTAAGTAGCATAACATATCCATTAGTGTTAAAAGTAGCATCAGCTTCTATAATAGCGTTAAAAGTAATATTACCTCCTAAAAGCCACAATATACAGCTAATAATAACAGTAACACTTCTTCCTCCCATGTTGTTCTTCTGCAGGCTCACACTTTCCACAGCTAGGGTACCAGCTGCCTGCCTGCTACGTTTGATGTATGCGAGTTTGCTTCCAGCCAAGGTCTCACCCATTTTTGCTGGCACCCATCTGGTTCCAGTATCTGTAACGACACAAGCATACCCTTTTCCCCAGGTTATTAAGCCCAAGAGTCCCATCCAGTTTCCCGTGTTCCAGTCTCTCAGCATCACCTTACTCGGACCCGACTTTACTTCTGTCAGGCCTCCCTTTAGCCCAGCCCTGTGTTTGACCATCAGAGGGACTAGGCTATCCTGGGGCAATCTCAAAATTTTAAAACATATTCTGCTCTTGCCAATTTTTCGTTTTTCGTAGCTGGCGTTTCAGCGTTTGGTTCATATGTTCCACTATGTCATGGTCCTCAGGATGTAATAGTATGGTGAAAAAACAATCTTTTAAATCGATTATTAAGATGTCCGAATCATTTTGAAAGGTTCTTGATTTCCATTTCTATTTATGTTTGCATAGCTTCAATTTGGTTTCCTCCCCAGAAATTGCTTGGAATTTCTGTATATTAAGGAGGCGCCCGCTCCAGTAGCATTGAGGCTTTTACAATTTGTAAGGACTGTTGCAGGTCCTTCTGTGTCAGTTGCACTGGAGCGTGGCCATCGCTTCATTCTTGTTTCCCATGCTGAAGTACTTCCCTAGTCTCTTTCCAAGGATACAAGTCAGAGTACGGCTCCCAGTCCTCCCTCGGTGGGGTGGGTGGGCGGGGGAGGTGGGGGGGGGCGCCGTAGTCTGAGTTATTCCTGACTTTCCCACTTTCAAATTCTGGACTTTCTTGTTGTGCTTATTTAGCCCTCTCTGCTGATATATATATTACACAATAAAGATCTAAAAACCACAGATACAAACAGCACAAACACAATTTCCATCCAGTGGCACGACCTCACGTAGCTGTGCACTCCACTAGTGAGTTCCACTGTCTCAATTGCCTGATCCCATCCTCGCTACCAATTAGGTTGCGAATGGGTTTGGGATTCGGCAATAATCACACAGAACAAAGTGGCTACGGCTATTCAGGTGAAAGCACGTTAAAGAAGCAAAGTATGCCTAATTACTCATGAGGTAATACTTGTCGGCAGGACACTGAGACTGAACATTCTCTTGAGTTGGCAGATGAGAGGGTTGCTGACAGGCTCCCAACTCAGCGGGCGTCCCCGCAGAGACAACGTGGGTCTCAGTGTTAGGAGTCTCACCCCTCCCCTCTCTCTGCACTGTCTGTTTATGCCCGGTGCATCCTGCCACGTAGGGCCAGTACGTGCCAGCAGGCAGACCAGGGGGGCGGACAAACTCCGCCTTCAGTCACATAACCTTCCCTCCTGGGTGCGCAGGTGCGCATGTCAGTAAATTGTCCCAGTCGTCAGTCTGAGGGTCCTGCCTTTCTCATCTCCCTCCCTCTCGGGTGTTTGACCTTCAAACTAATTTAGAGGATGTTTGCAGTTAAGTTGGCTACAAGCCCGGTCGAGCAGCCGCCTTCAGCTGCTTTTGGAGGAGGTCGGCTCTGAGCCTGGCTGGGCAGCCGCCTCCGCGCTCCTTATCGCTCAGCCTGGGCAGGCAAACATCTTCTTTCTCAGGGTCTTGGATCCTATTTTTCACAATAGTTTTATGACTCTACAGATCATACAAATTTCCACCTTTCAACCATACCTCGTGTCGGCATCAATATACAAAGGATACAACACATAATAGAGATGAACATAGCAAATAGAAATAATAGCCCTAATAACGGTTTCCGTCCTCACTTAAAGCATTACAGTTCTTCAACCCCCACTTTTAAAGACAGATCAAATTCCTCTGCACCTCCCTCCTGGCTTTCATCAAGCCTTCAGCAACATAAGTTTCCTTGATCTCATTCGCCTTCTCTTCCCCAGCTCCCCTTTCTCCTTTTTTTCAAGGCAATCTAACAAGCGGAAGCCGGGGCACAGACAGTGTAGGCGCCGCAGGTGCAGGCACAGAGGCAGGCACGGGCGGGGGGGTTAGCGATGGATCTCCAAACACCAGCGGTTTTCAGTGGCGTGGCGGTCCCGGTCCTGAAGTGCTTGCAAAGGCTGCCGCGGCTCCGATGGCCACTTTGCTTTTGGCTTTCACATCGGGTTTGAATACTAGGTGGTGTTCGGCTTTGAACCCGTTCTCTCTGCACCAGATCGAAAGCTTGCAGAGGGTCTGTTCATCAGCCTCTGTCTGCACTCCCACTGCTTCGCTCTTCCCGAGCGCCTCCCGTGCTGCCCTCCAAGTCTCCCTCTCCTCCCTTGCTCTCTGGAGGACCTGCCGTATCACTCCCCATGTCTTTAGATCTTTCGCACTCCCTTTAGACATACCATATTCCGTTAACGCGGTGGTACATCTCTGCCAGTGCTGGGGGAATAAAACTTCCCCGGCACTGTTAACCGCCCCTTCTTCAAGGAGCCGCTCAATGCAGCTCTTAACTGCGTTCGATTTCATAGAAATCCCCCATTCACGAGCACACGATAATACGACCTTGACTATCCCTTCCATGATCCGCGGATCCCTCGACCGCCTACGGTCCGCCGCCTACGGTCCGCCGCCTACGGTCCGCCGCCTCGGAGTATCACGTCGGGGTCACCACTTGTTGCCTGACATTGGCAATCGACTCCGTCCGCCGAGGCGGCCAGGCACGTCCCACCCGTGCCTGGGCCAGAGAGCACAGACACCAATATGAGGATGCTGCAAATGGCGTTTAATATACGCAGGCTGGATCTTATAAAGGTAGCGAAGGCGGAAGCATGCCTATATAGCCAATAAGCGTTGCTCTTTACCTAATATGGCATATGCCTTAGTTCCCTATTCTTCCCGTACATCGCGAGATCTTCCGAGCGCCGTACCCTACAGTTCAGTTTGCTGTTTCTTTGTGCTTCGTTCGAGCACTACAAAGTTCTCATCAGTGTAAAGTCTATAGTTTGCATCAACATAAGATTTGATTCAAAATCTTGCAAAATGGGCCAGACATGGAGCTTGGGTAGATCAGCAGTGATGTGAATGTTGCTTTTCCAGGTTAACGTCTATGTTTTCTGTTTGGTTGGTTTTGAATGCTGAGATAACTGTGTGTCATTTTTTAGGGTGATTCAAATTTATTTCTCATTCCAAAATTTCTATAATCCTGTATGTAAGACCATAAATGTAAAAAAAAAAAAAAAAGTTGAGATGATAGCTGTGTGGCTCGTATTACTGAGATACTATAATACCACATGACCTGCACTGCTCTCACTCTAATATGTTTTGCGTAATTTCACTAGGTGAAGAGTTGAAAGTTCACAGTTTTGAAATATTGAAGATTAATTTCCCGAGGAAGTACTGTGGTGATCATGTTGTAACTTTATCTATACACAGCTATCAGTATATCATGATTTCCAATATGATTTTAATCCTTATCCAGTCCCAGTCCAGATACTTTTACACAATTTTCCTTAATAGTGAGCAAATAGGTACCTAGGTAGAAGAAATTAAATGGATATATCAAAGATACGAGCTTTACGGAACAGTGAGAACACTTTTTTTAATCATGAAGCCAACACATTTGTATTTGATTCTACACATAAGTTTTGCTAAGAAATTAGTCTGTGTCCAAGGCTAGAAAATAAATTATTGTCTCAAATCTATCTCCTGGAGGACTGTTGTGTTTTTAAATAATGAAAATGTGATCAGGTACAATGATGCTGGTTATATAATAATAATAACAACAACATTAATACATTTAAAAGTTTCATTTGCATACCAAGCCCTGGGACAAGCAGGATATTTTAGCATATTGTACACTGACTTTGAATTAAGAACCCCGAATTCTCTTGGATTTGCCAATAATTTACAAACACTCAGCAAATTACTAAGCCTCCACCATTTCTTGCCTATGAAATTGCAATATTTATCTTCTGCTTCAATTTATTTTGAGATCAATGAATAAAAACAGTACTATAGAATATATGGATTCATATTATAAAATTATTTCAAATAAAAGGAATATACATCAGCAAAGGCATTGTATTACAATAGACTAGATGGTTTATAATTATCTTTTATATTCATTTTTTTTCTTTCTGTGCAAAACATGGTTGTTCTCCTTTCTGCATGTCATAATAGGTATTGCCATTCTCCTTTATCTTATTGCCTATGTATAAATGAATGAGAATATATTTTACTTTACAAAAGTTCTCTAGCTAAGCTTGTCATTAAAATATGTATTCCTCCCAAGTCGTAGTTCCAAATATATTTAGCAATTTATTAACTAATTAGTAATTCAACTCTAATCTTTTACCAATGTAAAACAAGGAATAAGAAGAACTTTTGTTTTTTAGTGATTCTTTCTACTCAGTGCACTGCTTTTCACTGAAGTTCAAACTCTGTAGTTATGATAAGGACTTGATCATAGTTGCTTAGTGAATTAAATATAGAGAAAATTTGTAGAGTGAGGTTTCAGTCAGGCTCATTTATCTTATTGGCAAGTGTAAGAGGAGAAGAAAGGAAGATATTCAAAAAGAAAAAACTTCATATAGTGGAATCTGGAAGAGAAGTTCAGTCAGAGTTCTAGCTCATTTTCAGCTGAAGGAGCACTTCTGTGTTGGAAAGGAAAGCTGGTGCAGTCTCAGCTCTTAAGGCTCTGCATGGCGGCGTACAAGCAAAGCTGCCAATCTGTTCCTGTGCTTCCTTGGGGATTGCCCTTTGGCACAGATATACAATATTCTGGTGACACTCAAGTCTGGTGAAGGCAAGTTGACTCCTAAAGTGTTTAAGGTGAAGATACTGAATTGAAAGCTGATTAGGTCTGTTTTCCTGATGCCTTGGATAATCCAAGGTTTGTCTACTTTGCAGAATATCCTAACCAGAGCCAGACCCCAACTTCTAACTCTCTTAAATTTTCCATTGACAAAACTTTGGAATGTATATATTGCATTAGACCAGATACATTCTGATTAAAGTGACTGCTGACAGAATGTTCAAATTCATTCTTAAGAATTAATTTTTAACCACTAAATCTTTTCAGCTGCAGAAACAGCACAATTACCACAGTCCTACGCCAGAGCCAATTCATTCCCCATTCCCTTTTTTTTTTGCCTCTTTTATAACAGTGCAAAGAACTTATTTTAGGACTAAATTTGTGGTGCTTAATCTCAGTCCAAAACACATTTTTGGAAAAGTTATTAAATGAATTTCAGACACTCTCCTCTCTGGGTTTCTGGTAGGGTGGTGAGTCCAACATACAAAGTTCTGGCTCTGGTTACAAGTCATTCTATGCGCTGTTGCTAAGTTCCTCAAAGACAAAATGCAAATAATTGAGTTTTTGTCTTTTCTTAAAAATATTTGCAAAGGAACATCTAAAAGGCCGTAATTTGTGGGTTCTCTTTTATTCTACTTCATTTCTGATTATTAGAAATATAGATCCTGTCTAGGCCTCAAGTCAGTGGGTACTGGAGACTAATGAAATGATAACATATGTTACACATAAGAGTTTCTATTTTGGATCATACCATAGGCCTTTGCACCATTACACACTTCTTTATCTTTAAGAAACAATATGAAAACCTGGACATGTGCAATATATTTCCCCTACTTTGTCCCCCTAGCTTCTAAGAGGGGGATCAAGGTACAAGGACTTCTTGAGCTAGGTTTTGCAACTAACTTGTGACTGGTAGCTTCAGAAGAGCTTTTGAGACAGAAAATAGCGTGTAATTGGCTTACATGAAAATGGCCTTGCTGTAGACAGCTAGAGGAAGTGTGCTGGCAGTGGGTAGTAGTGCAGGAGGTGAACAAACCCATAGTTTTGAAGTTCTGGTTTGTATAAAATGATGTACTGTGCTCAGATGAAATTGGAAAGCTTGCATAACTGTAAGCAAAGCTGAAGATGAAAGTTAACTTTTTTGGCCATAATGACAAAGAGGAATGAATAGAAAAGCAGTTGAAATAGCATTAGTATGAAAAAAATATTATCCCAAAGATAATTAAAAATAACTGTGATTCTGCAGCATTTAGAAAAATGAGAACAATATTACTTGAACATCTTAAGTGACATTCTATCAAGTTTTTAAGTGCTACAGTCACTCTAGTCACATTAAAAATAACTCTTGAAACAGTAGTTAGAGATCAGCACTTGGCGTCAGTCTACAGGCAAAAGCACCCATGTCTCTCATTGGCATCTCCTTCAGCATCCTTTTCCTTTTTCCACCTTCAGCTAAGGAAGACACTGTCAGTCTGGATAAGCGTTTTCCTAGCTAAAACATGCAGTGCATCAGGAGGAACTGAAAGTCTGCAAGTTCCAAATTTCCGCCTACTGTTTGCAAATTAAATACAAATGTGAACAGCAGGAGTCTGACTTTTAAAACAGACAAGTGTTGCCACACATTTATAAGATGGCTCCTCTTCAAATCTCTTTATTGGCTTTCTATCACCTTCTGCATCTAATTTAAACTTCTCACTCCTGATTCACTGTTGGCCTATAGCCTCCGCAACATGGCACAGAGAGGAGACTTAAGGACACATTTTAGAGGTGTCAACACAGAGAAAGTGAGAAAGAGCAGGAAGTGTGTTGTCAGAATAATTGATCTGGCTTAAAAAGGCAACTGAAAATGTCATGGTGGTCTCTAGAATTGAGTGAGTTAGATAAACTGCTCCTTTTATATACATACATAACTAAAAAATTTATTAGTTCAGAAAGGATTCAAGACACCTACTTCTCTCTCAACACAGACAGCTAATCTGCATAAGTGTGGGAGACAAGTTTGTTTACTTGTTTCTTGTTTCTTTTTCCCTTTTTACTACCTAACCTCCTTATGAACACCTTCTTGTAAAGTACTGCCTGTGACGGTCTCCTAATCCTTCCTGTGTAATCCATGTAATCTTTATCTGATCTACTCGAGAGCAAGCCCTCCAGTTCTTCCATTTTTTTTAACAAACTTTTACATACTTTGCGAGAAAGTACACCTCTGCTATTGGTCTCCAATTCACAGAATATCATGTTTATACTATTTTTTATTAAAAGACAATTATTCTATTTTTCCATCTGCACAAGCAAGTCATGATTTAAACTTTACCACTTTCTCTTTTTTTTTTTCTCTTTTTTCTTGCTACTATTTATCTTTCATTTGTGTCTCTGTTAAGCTTGGAGAACACTTCATAACTATTGTAGTAACCTTCTGAATGTGGCGAAGAAGTTTTTCCACACCATGGAAAAATTATTATTGTTCTAGATACTAAGATAGAGGTGTGGTATGGAGAAGAGGATGAAGGTGTATTTTTCTTTGAGAGTGCAGAGGTTGACTAACTCAGAGAATCTGCTAAAGATTCCTGTCAGAAAGAGAAAAGATATGCTCCCCAGAATTTTCAAGTCTGTCATACTATTCTTTCTTCTTTAAGATTTTTGTTATTACTCTGCAGAATTTAAGTGCAAAAAATTTTATTTGTAAAGTGACAACTAACTATCTTACTCAACAAGTACTGGATATTCTTATCTTTTTCAACGGGTATTAGATTTTCATCATTACAGTTCACAAATACAGGTCAGCATCTCTCATTGTTATTTTGTGCAAACTGTGAATCTAATCTAACATGACCACTTCTGAATGTGTATATATAACTTATTTAACAGATACTTTCATGTTGCTTCTCAGTAGGAACTGTATACAAAAGAAAAAAAAATGATGCAATGTAAAAAATGATTCACTATCTCCTTCTGTACAGACAAGGCACTAAGTAGTCTAGTGAAACCTAGTGAAAGGCTACAGAAACAGAGGATCAAGAAGACATCATTGCTAATCATTGATTTCACTGAGAGGTAAATGGCTAGTAGGTGGGAAAGTCTGAATCTCCTTGTTTTCCCTTCTGGTTTTGACTGCAGTGGCCTCAGCCTCCAGGAATGAGACAATTCAGGATTCTTCAGAAGAGTAGATTATCACAGCTACTTAATCTGCAGTGGTTCTGTTTCTTAGACCTCAGGGCCTCCTTGAAAATTTCATAGCAAGTGTGGGATCATTTTTGATGGTGCATACGGGCTTGATGGAAGTAGAAATTTTCACTTGTGGTTAGAGCAGCTGGTACTTCAGAAGTGTACATCTTGCTTTGTATTTCAGCAGGTTTTCAATTCTTTTACAGAAGAGGTTTATCTGGATTAAAAACCTCTGGTAGCATTCACTTACATGCATTGGCTCTTCAGCACTACAAAATATGATTAAAAGAGGTTCTGCTTCAAGAATGGCTGTTGAACTTGGGCCAATCCACTTCTGGTAAATCAGAGTTATGAGAGATATGTGTATGTTCATGTGCAAGCATGTGTATCTTTTCTTCTGTTTATTTAAGGTCTGGCTAATTTTGGAAAAAAATACAACAATGAAAAATACAATAGTTAGGATAATGGAAGAATTAACTGCTAAAGAACTGAAAGCCGTATCACCCAATCTGCTTGACCGTGCAGCTAGTGATTAAGGAGAAATTAATTTGAGGCCAATTTAAATACCTTAGGTTTATTTGTCAGGAAAAAATAGACATAAGATATAAAATATTCATAAAATAATATTTTAGAAATATCTGCAGAAGAATTTGTATACAAGAGACGGCAATCTCATTGATAACTATTGAACTCTCAGAAAAACTGTACTTTGGATCATAGTCTTTAACATTCGAGTGTTATAAATTAGTAATAGAATCATAGAATCATAGAATGCTTAAGGTTGGAAGGGACCTCTAGAGGTCATCTAGTCCAACCCCCCTGCATACGCAGGGTCACCTAGAGCACGTGACACAGGACTGCGTCCAAGCAGGTTTGGAAGATCTCCAGAGAAGGAGACTCCACAACCTCTCTGGGCAGCCTGTTCCAGTGCTCTGTCACCCTCACTGTTAAGAAATTTTTCCTTAAGTTCCTGTGGAACTTTTGGTGTTTCAGTTTGTGGCCATTACCTCTAGTTCTGTCAGTGGCCACCACTGAAAAGAGGCCAGCACCATCCTCCTCACTCCCTCCCTTGAGGTACTTATAGACACTGATTAGATCCCCTCTCAGCCTTCTCTTCTTCAGGCTGAACAGGCCCAGCTCCCTCAACCTCTCCTCATAGGGCAGATGTTCCAGGCCCCTGATCATCCTTGTGGCCCTGCACTGGACTCTCTCCACCAGCTCCACATCCCTCTTGTACTGTGGGGTCCAGAACTGAACACAATACTCCAGATGCGGCCTCACCAGGTCTGAGTAGAGGGGCAGGATCACCTCCCTCGATCTGCTGGAGACGCTCTTCTTAATGCACCCCAGGATCCCATTGGCCTTCTCGGCCACGAGGGCACACTGCTGCCTCATGGTCAACTTGTCGTCCACCATGACACCCAGGTCCCTGTCTGCAGAGCTGCCCTCCAGAAGGTCAGTCCCCAGCCTGTACTGGTATCTGGGGTTATTCCTCCCCAGGTGCAGGACCTTGCCCTTGGCCATGTTGAATTTCATGAGGTTTTTCACGACCCAGTTGTCCAGTGTGTCCAGGTCCCTCTGGATGGCAGCACAGCCCTCTGGGGTATTGGCTACTCCTCCCAGTTTGGTATCATCAGCAAACTTGCTGAGGAAGCACTCTGTGCCTTCATCCAGGTCATTGATGAATAAATTGAACAGGAATACAGAATACTGAATACTGAATAGAAATACAGAAATAGTATTGAATAGAAATACAGAAATACTATATACAAAGTATACCTCATTGTATCCATCTCTACTGCATGTTGTTAAAATTATCTATCTCAATTTATACTTCTTCTGTACTGGACAATGCCATATGCATGTATCTCCCACTTGTCCTCTTCATGAAGGCACATGTGTTTACCCCTTACAAAAGTTTGAAAACCATAGAAAAGGTTTCATGGTATACAGATAGTATACATATTCAAAATGATATATGCATAACGCCTTTTAAAGGTACTTGGAGATACTGATAAATGTATGTTAGGCATAGACTTGAATGCTGTGTCTATTCATTTTGTAAGTTGAATTTCAAGATTTTAAATTTCATCAATATAAATTGGACATGTGAGACTGACACTCTACCTAACACTTTTTTATTTTTGGACATATGGCTGGTTATTTTATATTTGCCAGGCTTTTTTGGAGAATGCTACTTGTAATCTGCAAATACCATTACAGGCACAAAACTGTGTTAGGTGGACTGGAATTGTACAAGTTTATCTTGGAAAGTCTCCAGGAGGGAACAAAACAAACAAACAAACAAACAAACAAAAAAAAAACCAAAAACCTTGGCTTTCTGTAGCCAAACAAACTGATAGATCAATTCAGTCTTAGTCCAGGTAAAACTTCTCCCTGCTTATTCAGACAGTGTTTTCACTCCAACATTTTTGGCTTCAGCCAAAGCCAATATCCACATTTTATATCACCATTCTGATTTGGCACTATCCTTTTTGTTTCCACTTACCATGTCCTTAGTCAATGGAAAAAACCTTTGTCAGCTCTTTTGGATACATCAGGTGTAAACAGATGGAATAATTCAACCAACCCTACGTTTGAGCTAACCCTTATGCATCTTTCCAAAGCATATAAGGGCTCCCTCACATGATATCTTCCATTGGCAGGGATTGGAGAGTAAGGGAAAAAAAGAGAAGTACAAGAGCTTTACTGTTACAGATAGATCTAGAAGATGACACTGTCTGCAGTTTCAGAAACCCCCTTGACTGTGCACAAATTAAGGTCAACAGCAAAACTCCAGGAAGTTTTCAATGGCAAAACACTGGGCCAGCAGCTTTCTTGTGTGACTCATGCAGTGCACAAATCGAAAGAAAACACTTAAGCCTATAGGGCTGCTGAGCTGAAAGCTACATATTATTCATGAATAATTATCTTTTTGAACAAACTTTGCCATAGCTCATAATGAGCAAGAGACAGATATTGAATATTTGCGCATGTACAATACTACAAGCTTGAGTGTCTGTGGCTGTAGACACCTTTTATGAGAGCAGGTTAAAGGGCACATCCATTTCAGTCAAGTCCAGTAGTGGCAATCACTGGTTTTAACAGAAGAAGAAGTCAACCTACAGACAGCTTTTCCTTTTATTATTTCAAACAAACACTTCAAAAGGAAAGCTTTTGCTTTAAAGCTGTAAGAGGAGGTTAATTAAAAGAACTTGCCAAAATATTTGTTTGAAAAACTTTCCCTGTTAAAATTATCTGAGCTAGGTTTTTCAAAACTTTTTTTCTGTTGTACAGAAGTGGTACTGTATATCGTGACTTGGCATGTCCAGGCTTTTTAGTATATAAAACTCCTGGTAGAAGGGGTAAGGCAAATTTTTAAGAACCTTGTCTTAACTAAAGAAATCACCATCAAAATACAAATAGAAAGGAATAAAAGCAGAAAGCTAATATTATTTATGTCTTCCATGGGGTGCCTGTCAGATCTTGCTACCTTCACTCAGATGAACTAGCCACTTATGTACTAGGAATTTTGAATATACTACAGTAAATTTGAGTTTCTTATGTATATTCATTAAGAATAATCCACTTATTACATCAAAGAATAAGGATTTTCCCCTAAGTAATGGATATGAAGTGCTATATTAGTGCAATGTTGTAAGTTCACATAGGATCAGATCTATGTAATTTACTAGAATGTAAATTCTCCTGGATAATTTTTGGCTCATTTCATTGCACCTAGAGAGATTATATTCTTGAAATAAATTAGTAATTTTGTTTTTCCACAATGCCATGTGAGCAGCCTTGGAACTGGTTATGCAAAAAGGTTGTGGAATCTCCATCCAGATATATTCAAGACTCAGCCAAAGCTATGGCTGATCTGATCTGATGCAGCTTATGGTGGAAAGTTCCAGAGGTCACTTCTAACCAACATTTCTGCAACTGTGTGAAATCTCATAGTTAAACTCGAGTAAATGGGAAGAGGAGACTTGTTTGTGAACAAAGTAATTTGGAGGGGAAAGCTTTCCAGGAAGTTTCAAGAAATTTTTCCTTTAACCAGTTTACTTTGCATGTCAAGGTGATGCTCTGAACAGGGAGCAAGGCACTGTTGTACAACTGGTCCCAGGTGGATGAACCTTGTAGTCAGGTAGGAATCTACTAACCTTAATCAGATATCCTTTGAGATTAAGGATCACCCATGGGAACAGTCTGATTGAACTGATGGAAAAAGAAAAGCAAGAAAAAAATCATATGTAAGCATCCTTCTTGCTAGTTTATATTTTATTTTACTTAGCTATACTTAGATAATGTGTTTTTTTAAATTCCTCTGTCCTTGTCCTATCACCCTGCTAGCAATACAATTACTATGGCTAAGCTTTTCTGACCAGTTCACTGGGAACACAGTCCATCAGCCACCTATCAAGACTCTCTTCTGTCCATGCTTATAATTATAGGAGTTCCTTTTTATAGAAGAGTTAGACAAATACAAGAACCAAAAGCATTATTTAGTGAATATGACTGCAAAGTGATATCTGCATTATCTGGGTTGCACAGATTTCTTTCATACTAGTAGACAACCATGCTTTCCTGATCCTCATTCAGAGAACTACAAACAGCTCCATAAGCACATCTAACCAATAATATAGCCTTCTGGTTTCATTCCTAATGCAGATGTCATTCATCAGCAGGAACAGTGCCCCCAGATAATTTTGAATGAATGGGAAGGGCAAAGCAAATTCAATCATGACTCTCCTTGAGCCTATCTTCTCTGACTCATATTTCTTGATGAATATTTCAATTAGTTGGCAGTTTATTTTGTCCACATTTTTTTTTCGCAAACTCTACTGAGTTTTATCTGGCTGCTCAAATGGAACACATCTGTCAGCAAGGACTAACTCAATTAATCTATTTCAGAGCTACTGCATGTTTCTAGAACTGAAAAACTGATACTGTGCATTTTACCCTCCCCCTTCCTTGTAAGGATGTAAGAGTGGAGACAGTAGTCAGGAGGTCTCACTGCTGTTTGAAATTAATCCCAGTCTTGAACCATAAACCTGGCTCAATAATATATCTTTCCTAGCAATATTTTTACAAATTTGTCTTCAGTCTATGTATGTACATTTCAAGAAATGCACAGTCTGTCCTTTGTCTTATCAAGCTGGAAAGAACAGATATATTTAGATGGAGATAGAAAATGAAAGGTAGCAACTCATGCTCCTCAGTGCTCCTCCAACTTATTTGCTGTTCCTTGTCCATTTATGGTATGGTATGGCTTGCATTATTATTATTATTAACCCTTCTGTAAAATATTTTAAAACTCTGCTGAATCAGATTGTTCTTTACATTTATCTTGCAAAAGTGTAAATGAGTAGTAAACTTACTATTTCAAATAGTCATTTTTGGAAAATTTTAGTTAGCTTGTTGCATTTCTATTTGCACTTGAAATTGTAAGCCAACAACACTGTAAGATAAACTAGCTTTATGATTTCCACTACTGCCCTTACTACCTGCTGTCAGATTTGACAAATGTGGTGTTGCACTCAGATGACATGGATCACATTTCTACTTCATAGTGATCCAGCATTGTGTAGAAATATTATTAGTAATAATAAAAACACAGTATAAACAACTGTGGACCCAGCACATATTATAGTTGAGCCAGATAGACAGACAAAGCTTTTGAGTTTTGAGTATGTTCCTTCAGTATTTCTGAAGCTGTTCCATCCATTTCTCTTCTCAAATTCAGCACTGCCATTTTGACCTGCTTTTCTGCAAGAAATATTTGCGATATTATTAACTGACAAATAAGAGTTTAAAATTTTATTTTTATATGAATCTGTTGTTTAAGGGTAAAGATATTTATGCTTATATATATTTTTGACAGAAAATGGAAACCGTATGAATATGTTCTCTTCAATGAACATATATTTGAGAAGTCTTATGCAAGATGAAAATGAGATTTCTGATCAGAACGAGAAAGAAAAGTACCAGTATATGCCAGCAGGTAATATATTAGAAAAAGGGAGGCAGGAAGTAATTGTAGTTTGTTAGAAAACAGGGAATGCTATAGACACTTGGCTGTGGCTATTTTGGATTGATCTGGGATCTCTCTAGATGTCATTAAAACTTTAATGTATCTTGGCTTTATGAGATGCCAAGATCTCATAAAATCACATGCAGATTAAGAGTTTCTGTACATAGGCAGGGGGGTAGATTTCCTTGCAGAGCATTGGCTCCTGCTGCCAGTGACACAAATGACATGGTGCCGTAACTTGGTTTCAGGTAGACACTGGATGAGATAGGAATAAATAGGTGATTATAGAAGAGTTAAGCCTCTCCAGTTAAGCCTCACAGTAAAGCCTAATGCCTACAGAATATAACAAAGATGTTAACTTGTAAATAAGCTGTGTAATGTTGTGAGCTGAATAAGCAATATGCAATTTTTAGCAAGGTTATTCTGCTTGTTTGCTTTTGTAAGAAGAGAGTAAAGACAAAATTTAGTTTAGTCTCCATTCCAAATACTTTTTATCCATATCTTAAGAGGAAAATTATCAAAAATATTACCATCGCTTCTCTAGTTTATATTGCAGTGAAAACAGGCCTCAAGAGGATAGCAGGTAGATTGTCTAGGGAGAATATTCTTATAAGGTAGATACATATTTGCATGAAATCCAGTCCCTAGTACTTTAGAATTCCTTTTGCAAAATCTGTGTACATACATATTTTGAAATATTGTCTTATAACTATGTAGACAATATCAAAGCATAATTGCAAATTCTGTGTAGATAGAGTGAATATATATTCAGTTATCAGAAATGTCAACAAATGCAGCAAATAGTTAGTCATCAGTCCTCTTGATTTAGAAAGAGTATGTGAAATAATGGCTCTGTGTTGAGAGAAGTCTGGACCTTGATAGTAAAACACTGGTTAATGCTTGCGAAGAGTGAGATATTCCTTTGTTCTGGCACATACACTACTACCACACAAGTTTAATAATGGCATGCAAAATCTAGATCATTCTTAGCACGGAGGCATCTGTCTGATATATTCCAAGATTATGGTTTTCCTGGCCTGGTAGATTGTTATTTTAATCCTTCAGACTCTTAGAGATCTGCATATATTTTTTCTGACTTTCTTTCCTTTGTTTCCTTTGCTTTTCTTTCCACTTACTTACTTCTCATACCTGTCTCACTTCAGAAGAGCCCTGGCCCCTTTTTCCAGGAAAGATGTAGCTTTAGTAAATACAGAGCTCTACCAAGTCAGGCCAGCTCCCTTGTCCTTTGAACTAGAGTTTCTCTTTTTACCTATTTTGTCTTTTGTATGTAAAAACAGCATTCAGTTCCTGGTCATTGGGCCAAGTTAGACATTCATTTCAATGTTGACCATCTTAAAGTTCATATCGTAAAATAAAAAATTCCCAGTGCCAACATGATGTATCATATGTTTAAAACAAGATACTTCAAGTGTCATGGGATTTATCTTCATTTTTTGTTTGCCCACTTGCCTACTTTTTTCACAGAAGCTGTGAAGAAGTGAACAAGTTACAAATGAATTGTCAATATTAACATCTTCTGGGGTTATTTTAAGAACACAAAGCTACGGTAGAATTATGCCTATCATACAGAAAACAAAGCCATTTTTCTCTCTGCCATTTCACAGAATGTACTCAGTATTTAGTAATAAACTCAATCTGGAATTTACCATTGAGGAAAACAATTTAAATTAGATATTGGTGATTTTTTTATAGTCTAAGCTGAGATCCAATAAAATTTGTGAGATGTTACCAAGTTACTTAAATATATGCTGATACCCACCTTTTGATCTGTGTACTAACTTGTTTGATTGGAAAAGCAGCATTCTAGTGAATTAACAATTGCATTTTAAAGCTGCTTTTTTCAGTGGAAAATGTACTATGAATAGAAAAACTGACATACATACAATATGCAAATATTACAGTTAGAAAATAGCAGTCCAGACAGCAGATTTTCCTTAGAGTGTGTGCTTCTGAATAACGTACAGACAATGCACATTTCACTGGCAACACTGCCTGTTATATCATAAGAGTAACTTCAATAAATTTTTGTGAATTTTGTGTATTTTGATTTTCTAAAAGGCAATATTTTATAGGGTAAAAAATCAGCTGGTGTGGGTCACCAGGTTTGTTCTAAAACTGGATTATTTTTCTTCTTCAGAGAAGAATATTTTCAAAAATGGATAATTTGTGCACAGAGATTGGAAGTTGCATTCCTTCTGATCCTCTACAGATCATTCTATAAAATGTGTTTTTGTGAGGGATAATGGCTGATCCTTAAAATATGGGTCTCTTCCCCTCAGTCTTGTCATGCAGTACCTTTGATTGCACTAGCTCTGGTTTGCTTGCTGGATGCTTTTGTGAACAACTTCTATTTGTGAATGCACTGACAATTAACTGTAGCAAATAAATAAATAAATAAATAAATCCACCTGCTTACTATACACTGCGCAATCACATGATAATGGTTTACTAAAATAGTTACAAGTATGAATGCGGTCCTAAAGACCTTGCCAAATTCCAAATTAGTTTATCCAAAGTTGTGCCTTGTAGCAATTGCAATTGCTACAAGTAATTGCAATTCATTTGTAAACTCCAGACTTTGACCAAAGAAGTTTTTCAAAACCTAGAAATACGCTTAAACTGGACCATCTGCACTGCTCGAGTCATCTTCCTTTTCCTTACAGAAATCAAAAGAAACAGTAGCACAAAATGACACTCAGTTTCTCAGAAGCACATGGGTATTTTTAAAATGATTTCTAGCATTTTATGGTTTCAGCTTTGTCAAAGAAGCTCTGGGAAGGGTACTGCATGTTCTATTTCAGTACACCCATTGGAAGAAATCAGGAAGAAAGAGATATAATAATATCATTAAAATATCACATAAAAGATCTCACCACAAAAAGACAGTTGAAATTTCTTCAGAATTATTAAAGAATCTAGATTGAGTTTCATTTGGTAAGAATGCTGTTATTCCAAGCTATATTTTTAAATTATTCCAGTTCAGTTGTTGCCATACCAAACCCATGTATCTATAATCTTCCTTCTGTTACTGAATTTAAGCAGACATATTTGGCAGAAAGAGATGTCATCTTGATGTTTCTGATGTAGCAGTTATTTTCCTGAACTGTTAGACAGGTGTATGCATTTAAATTTCAGCCACTTAGTTTCTCTTGGAAAGAGTATAAAAAGGTTTAGAATAATTCTGAGCTTTTAGTTTCATTTCTTTCCTAGCCTCCAAATCTCGCCTTCATAGTCATATAATTTGTTTTCTGACTGCACCTTTTTCTCAGAGAGTTTTCTAAATGGGAACCAACCTTTATCTTTTTGAGACAGGACATCAGTTTGCTGAGCTTTAGATATATGTCTACATATTGTTGTCTTAGCTTCATAAGCCTTTTAACTAAGACCATCGAGCAAGATCTTGCAGTTGTATCAGAATTATAGCACATAGATAGTAATGAAAATTTGGTAACAAAACCAGAATGTTTATAAGTGTTGCAATGTCTTTAGGAAAGATTCTCCTGTAAGAATAATGAGAAATTATTCTCATTTTTGGGAGGCAAAACTTTTGAATTTTGGAGATAAATCTAAAAACAGCTTAACAACAGAACTTGCCATTCACTGTTGCCATTCACATTATGATATCATATATGCAACATATCCTGATGCATCAAGCTGTACAACAAAAAGCTTGTTTTCAGTTGTTCAATTACTGAACTGTCAAAAAACTCCAATATTTGTCCTTACAGTATATATACAATTTTCCTTATTTTCCTCAGATGCTACTTTCTCCAATTCAAATATTCAAATAGAGAAATTTAGAAAAATTCCATGTCACTTGAAATCCAAAGTTTTTTTCAGTTTATAGAAGTAATAAAGCGCTGAGGAGGGTTGGATTCATTCTATTCAATGAATTGTCACTTACATAAGATCTCACACAATTTTGTATTATCATTACATTAGTTTTGTCTTCTGAACGTTTGCCAGTCTTCAGCCAACCTAAACACAAGCTGAAGAGTTCCCAAGAGTTCTATTTAAAAATGTGATGAAGCTCCAGATTATTTTGTTTTGTTAATAATGATAGGAGTACCACTAATAAGGCCAAATTCTTTGCTGGCATAAGTCTTCCAACTCATTGGAGTTGTCTCATAGCTATTTAAAAGAAAAATAATGAGATATTACTACTGTCAAATCCTTTAACCTTGCAGCTATAACCTAAGCATATTATAATCCAGTGGATAATGTGGCATGGACTACTACAAAATACCAGGCTCCAAAAGAGAAAGACAGAGCATTATTAACTAACATTATATTTCCTTTGTCCATGTCTTTTCAAAGGCTTATGTGTAATATAGAACACAAAACTCCAAGTATGTATTTAAAAGTGCAGGAGACTTTTTTAAGACCTACATAATTTCTATGGTATATATTACAAGATCGTTGCTTTAGTCACCACAAGCTGTCCCTGATTATAGCCTACACACTTCTGCTTGATGGAAGATGACCTTTGATCTCTGCAGTCAATGCCATATCTTTGAAGGAGTACAATACTTCTTCATTTTTATGAAGACAATATTTATCTTCTTCCTAGAGATGAAAACTACAGAAGCTAACAACGGAAAATGCTATACAGGGATATATCCAACATTTTACTTTCCAAGAATCCATGGAAAATGGTCAGATTTGTGAGTAATTTGTTTCTGCTCACCAAGCTTTTGCTGTGATGGTTACTTTCAGACAGAAAGACTCTCAGTGCATATCACAAGATATCAGCTCTGCTGACCTGGAGGCATAAAAGTAGCAGAAGTAAAATGTTTAATTAACGGACTCCTGCAGCAACCGGTCTAATAGCTAAGATGAGGGAAAAAAAAATGTCAGTACTTAACAAGCTCTGAAAACATTTTGCTTCGGCTTCCCTCCCCTCCCCTCTGTCCTCTCCTCTCCTCTCCTCTCCTCTCCTCTCCTCTCCTCTCCTCTCCTCTCCTCTCCTCTCCTCTCCTCTCCTCTCCTTTTTCTTTCTTTTCTTTTCCTTTCCTTCCTTCTAAGTAAAAAAATCTTATAATGCCTGCTCCTCTATTGAGTATTTGTAGGAGAGAAATACTTTTTCTTTGAGAACGAATAGAATAGAAAGGAATTGGACTGTTTTCACAAGTAAGCACTTTTCTTTTGAAAAGGATGTTTGAGTTTTGTTTTGAAAATCATTGAGTGAAG
Organism: Tinamus guttatus; assembly: GCF_059628265.1. Lineage (NCBI taxonomy): Eukaryota > Metazoa > Chordata > Aves > Tinamiformes > Tinamidae > Tinamus > Tinamus guttatus. The sequence continues at coordinate 1,135,563 of NW_028288676.1, forward strand.
CAATATATAAATTAGCTACATTGTTTGTCCATCAAGGTATAATGTTGGGAACAAGCAGGCTTTGGAGATGGTAGGGATGGTTAAAGCAGTATATGTTGTAGCCAAAAACAATGAATATTGCCTATCTGGGTAAAGGGTGACTACTTTGATCTGAGAAACAGAGACCTCTGGCAAGTGCAGAGTGAAGCCAGGGGAAGTGTTATAGCTGGCTCTAATGAGAATTGCATTGGGTCCAGAGGCACCAGTAAAATGACTATAAAAGTGAAGAGAAACTATAATCAAGACAATCTTTCCAAAAGCAATTTTGAGCACTTTCCCTGCTAAAAGCTAAAATAAGCGGAGAAAGAAGGCTAAAGAAGAGTATGACTCAAACTTTAAAGTAGCTCTTAGATATTTTTTCCTGTAGCAAATAGTAGAGGAAAAATGCCTACTGCCTCTGTATTTTGAAATGAAGAGCCATACACGTTTTCCTGTTCTTCCATCAAGTATTGACACAAGACTTAGGACATATGTTATCCTCTTGTCCTGGAATAATTACCTTTATACAATATGGAAGGCCAATTATTGCTTGAGATATTCTTTCAAAGAAAATAATAACTTCAGTAATACAGAAATTTTCCATTTTTCTTTAAAAGTTAATGCTCTTAATGCTTTTGTTTGAGACACAGATTTACAGAAAGTGTTGGATGTTGCGAACAGAGATGTTTGGTGATATAGGACTTTCAAAAACTCAGCAAAATGAATAAATTGTTAGGAAGGTTCCTCAAGTTATTTACTTATGCTTTGTCTTTGCCATAAATCTAGAAGTAAAAAATTTTAGTTTAAGTTTTGGATGCACAATGTATGTCATGCTTCTCGTAAGTGAACTGCTTGTTAAATTGCGTGTTTAAATGAGACATGATTCAACATCCAACATATTCATGAAAACGTTTTTCTTTTTTTTTTCTTTTTTTTTTTTGATTGGGATTGCAAAGCTGAGACATCTAGAGCTAAGACTGTCCAGCATATTATGATCACTCCCTCTTTAATCTGATAATATGCACTGTTTCATAAACAGTACTTTTTCACCCTAAAAATGATTTAAGACATCTTGAAGTTTTTTTGTGTGTGTGTGTTAAACTTGTTTCTGCCAGTGTATGTAGCTGTATCTATTGCCCAGATATGCGAATAGTATCATTTCTGAGAAGTGCATTCTGTTTGACATAGTAAGTTGCCAAGACACACCATGTACATAAATATTCTTAGCAAAAAGTTAGTGTGTCTTTTGTTGACATTCTAGAAAAAAATCACAGTGAAAAAAAAATCAGTTCTCAAGATTTGAACTACTTAAAAATTGTTTAGTAGCTAAATTCTAGGTCAAGAGAAAGAGAGGCAAGTGTTTGTGCAAGTTGTTGCTACGTTTTCTAAAGTACATCCCAACAGTACTTGATCCTGAAATTTGTAGAAATCTGCTTTTTGGTATCATTTGGCAGACCCTAAAATTACAAAGCTTATATACTCTTCTCTTAACAGAGGTATACTAGGCCCCCACATTTTTTGTGTTTACAATGTCAAGATACTTTATATGTAAGGCATAGTAACACAGAGTTGAAAACCAGACTTTTTTGTTAGCAGTGAGATGTGTAAACATATGCCTATGATTTTACAACTTCTCACAAGATTATTGTCTTTTTTGCAACATTTGGTATGTTCTTGAGGTTTTTATTACAGAGTGCATCAAACTACAAGGAAAAAAAATAGATCTCTTTCAATGTCTTTTTGAGTAAAAGTTATTCCTCATAATGCTGGATGAAAGACTAACAAAATTTACCAGGTGTATAGTGAGGATTAAAATTAGGCCTTGTTCGCAATCATTTCTGCCCAAGGGGGAGTTTTTTGCCTTTGTTTACCATGGACAAGGACTGATTTTATTAAAAATTTCTCATATATACTAAAAAGCAAGAACCCTTGTTTCTTATGGAAATTCTTATGGATGGTATTCTCTTTTTGTCAGTGTGTTTTTAGATTTCAGAAGAAAAATAAATGAAAGTTTGAATGTTTGTGTGGCTTTCTTTTTGATCTGGTGATTTTTATATCATCATTATATAGTCAGTATATAATGCTGTGTAATAGCGAGTATTGCATTCTTTTTAGGAGATAATTGCAAAAACTTAAAACAAAACACACAAACAAACAAACAAAAAAGCAGAACTCACTCTGCCTTACTTCTCAAGCTCTAAATTTACAGTTTGGTGAGGAAAATTCTGCATGGTGTACATGAGAGACGGGTGGAGGAAGCATCAGACCAGCTGAACTGATCATTGAGAACTTTTAGAAGGCGAACAAAGTTCATGAAATTGAGTAAAATGCACCCATGGGTCTATCTTTAGATGATTTAACCCCACGCAAGTTAAAATGGAGGGGAAGAAATTAGCGAGAGACTTCTATCTCAGCTCTTAATGAACAATTGGCAAATAAACTATTTGTTGAAGATAATCAAGTTCATGAGTAACGGTATGGATACGTCAAAAACAAATTGTGCTGAAACAATCTGCTATTATTCTATAAGAAAGTACAGGCTTTCTAGGGAGAGGGGTTACCCTGCATTTAGTGAAGGTTTTGGTGTTATCTCATCTTTTATGGAAGGGAAAACTAAATGGGGCAGGGTGAAAGCCCTGGATCAAAATGGCATTGATAGGGTGTCCCTGGATCTGTAGATGATGAAATAGACACTTTCATTATAGTAACTGCAACCATCACAAGGCCTGTGGTGAGTAAGCATCAGATGCTTTAAAAGAAAAAGCTGAAAACTCAGGAGGAGGGTGACCACAGTGGGACCCCTCAGGCCACATCCTTGTGGCAAAAATGAACCTTGTGGATCTACCAGTCGGCCTCCTTCCTCTGTGTCTATCATACTGCTCTCTTCTGAGCTCACTGATCTGTCCTGGAAGGAAAAATGTTCCTTCCCTGCCTTTCTCATGCTCTTCCACACTCTACAGGAAGCCACCTCTACCTTTGTGACCTCAGGTGCACACATCTCCTCTCATCTTTTGCCTTTGCCTCCTGCTCCTCATCTCAGAGACTTGTGTAGGTATATGTGAAGGTGTTGAGCGTGGTAATCAAGCTTAAGGAATTGGTCTGCGTGCAAGCTAAAGCTTCCATTTTAAAAGTTAATGTAGCAGAAAAAAAAAGAGATTATTTCTAATCTGAATCAGTTCTTTGACTCAGTTAATTGTATTGAACCTCAGTGTTTATGCTACAATTTTAGAAAGGAAGGAGAAAAGGAAAAAGGCTGAAACAGGTAAAATCAACAAAGTTTGCCCCAGACCAGCATTATTTATCTCCCTTGCATTTCTATTTTTTTTGTGGTTGCACGCACACTTAAATGTAATATATTTCAGTAAATTTCCACTGCGGTCTTCTGCACAGCTGCTAAGAACAAGTCTGTCTATATCTGACGAGCAATGTGGTTTACATATTACACATCAAAAGATGAACTATGGGAGAAGAGAACTGAGCATTGAAGGAGGCAAATAACTGGAAAGCATATACATACTTGTTGTAATTGCATTTAGTATAGTGGATAATTTGATGATTTATTTTCTTTAAAAAAGGATTTATAAAATTACTGTCTTTTTTCTTTTTTTTTCAATATTGAAAACATAACTTCCCTAGATAAGAAACTGGCTGAGATGTTTTACTCTGACAGAGTTTTTGTTCCTAAATGCCATAATTTAATTGCTGTGTTATATGTCTCTCTTCTTTATATATATTTCTTTCAACTATCCCGTATAGGCTGGACTTGCACAGAGGCCTTACCTGAGTGCACAATGAATAAATGGAAAATTGCTAGAAAATAAAGAAAATGTAATACAAAATCCCAGATGTCCTGGTTGTTTCCCTTGTGAATAATTCCAACTTTTTCATCAGTCAGACTTTTAAGATAGGAAGGAAAATATAAGCATCAAGGGACTATTAAATAAAATGAGATTAAAAGATATATTTATCAGAACAAGACACGTACTCCTGAAGAATCAACACTGAGAAAAAATGAAAATCTATTAAGTGTTTCAGATTATGCAAGCTGAGACATTTACTGATAACAAGCTATTTAACAAATTTTCTAGACTTTTTTTCTAGCAAAAATGCTGTAGTCAATGATCTATTAAAGATTATACCTAGTATGAGTTTTTGAATGATGGGCAAAGACTCTAACATCCCTCTTTTCTCTCTTAGCCACTCAGTTCTGCCGGTACTACTACCAGCCAGAAAGTGGGGTAGCAGAAAGTTCATGCTATGATAGTGCTACTGTTTTTTTTTTTTTTTTTTTTTTTAAAGAGATGTTCTTTCAGAAAGTGAGAAGCAGTCTTTGGAGCTGAGTTTACCAGGTCAGACTTCGGAGTGAACAAAAAATGGAGTGTGATATCTGAGGATTGTTATATTCCTTGTAGGCACTGCT